>NW_027104566.1:25188-29309 GCF_902728285.1 Clytia hemisphaerica
TTCTATTTATTTTACTCACAAATCAGCATGATTCTTTTATAAAAACCAAGTTGTATACAAAAAAAAACATTCTTAAAGGTTGAGTTGCAAGCAAGAATTAACAAAAACAATGCAGGGTTTAGTTTGAGATGAATAAAATTTCATTTAACAATGATCGGCGGGCATTTTACAGTAGAATATAAAATATCACATGCAATAAATCACACGCCTCAAAAACTGATTCACGAAAGTTTTCCAAACAAACAAACTAACCCTAACCCTAACGATGATGTGCGAAAAAAAATGCGGCCGGGTGACGACAAAATAAATTTTCACCCGGCCGGTGGACCGGAAACAAAAGAGACGAACAAGATACAAATTTTTATTTTTTATTTTTTATATTTATTCAAAACAAACCTTGAATGAAATTCTTGGTATCATTCTTATCAAACAAGTTCATCCATCAAACTAGAAGTTCAGTAAACATGTTAGCCTGGATATCCAGACCGTAAACTATTTCACCATCTAGTTTTTTATAATTTTGTCTCTGGTTTACGGTCTGGTCCAAGTAACTTGTCTGCAGGGATATCTGTACTGTCCCTGCATATGCAAGTGCATCTGATTGGTCGATTTGCTTTGAGTCATCGAGCAGAATTTTCGCGGGCTTCTCAATATTTTTCTATGCGCGCGTATAATTTATGGAAAAAAGCTGACGTTGCAAAATAATATAAACAAATGAAAATGAAAAGTTTTATTCTTAGATTTCAAGAGAAGGAAATTTTTAATCTTTCTTCAACAAGATTACACTTTAATATAATGCCAATTATGCATGTAAGTTTTATATTAATACTTCCTTTTTGCATATGTTTCGCATACTTTCTAAGGGAATTTTACCACGGCAATTCGGCCACCATAATTTTAGCATACAATTCAATATGGCGGATGGAAAGGCAAAAAACTTTCGACTAATGCTTCAGATGCATCCGGCCGTGCGGGACGCGCGCATATACCGCGCGTAGCATAGGGTTAGGGATTTGCACCAGGGTGGCGAAGCCACCCTGGTGCACATTCCTAACCCCTCACCCGGCCGGCGGTGCACCCACCCGGCGGTGCACACGTGTGGTGGCTTCTTCGGAGTAATGGCGATCGTAACAGTTAGCCTAACTCGTCAGTCAGACTTATTTATATATAGTACTAAGACCTTCATATAAGTAACCTTAAATATCGAATTTTCGACAGCCGGTTTGGCCTAGTGGATAGGGCATTGGTTCCGAAACCTATAGGTTCTCGGTTCGAGACCCCCTTTGGTCACTATTCAACTTGAAAAAAATTCTAAGTCCAGCCGGATGCATCTGAAGCTTTAGCCGAATGTGGCAAAAAGGTCTATGGAACAGTCATCAAACTTTACAAAAGTTTTCTCAGTTCGATAGGTGTTCGATACGACCCTCGACATGGCCCGAGAATTCTCTGGCCTCTTCGGGCCATGTTCGGGCCGAGAGACCCTATCAATTCTTTTGGCCCGAACATGACCCGAGTCATTCGGGCCATGTTCGGGCCATGTTAAATGTTAAATTGATTCAGCATGTCCAGTCAAACAAAATAGTACAAAATAAGATTTGTCTGTTTTGTGTTTATATCGCTCAAAAAAACTTTACGTGCTTGCCGTGGACACGCTTCAGTTTAAAACCAGGACCAGTTTACTAGCAAATATTTCCACCCTAAGTATATTTATAACTATGTTTTCATGCCAAATAAGACATTTAATATTTATATGAATTTACAACATTCATATAATATTTAATATAATTAAGAGAAACCAATTTTTTCTCAAAGAAAATGTTAAAAAAATTCAGTCCTGAAATTACACGCCTGTTTAAATCATGTTTTCAAAAATTGGCCCGAGTGTGGCCCGTGCGTGGCCTGCGTGTGGCCCGAACATGGCCCGAATTCTCGGGCCAGCTCGGGCCATACTCGGGCTTTACGCGAATTCCAATAAAAGTTTTGGCCATGTCGAGGGTCGTTGTTCGATTGGGTTTGGTAATCGAACAGCTATCGTTCGATAGGTTCGATTAAGTTTGATTAGTCAAGACCCGATCGATCGAACTTGTCGAACCAATCAAACAATCAAACTAATCGAACTTCATTGAACGATTAAAGTTCGATTAAAAAAATTAATCGAACTCCTAAAGATTGTGAGTGTTCGATCAATGGGTTTCGGTTCGATCAGTTCGATAAACCAATTTTGTTCGACAAGTTTGTGCTGCTCCGCCACCGTATATTAGCTTCTTTTCAAAGCCAAACTCGGAATGTAAATCGGGAAATTACTTCCGATAACGTATTACACTTTGCCTGTATCCTTTTAGCGCCAGAAGAGGCTGTTTGTTGGGGGCGGGCGTAGTAAGTATTCTATCACTCGGCTGCGCGCGAAATCACAACAGAGGGGCTACAGACTTTTTTCCGGATAGACAAATATCCGGGTACAATAGCATCAAGCTGTTAAGTCCGGGAACTGTCAAAATTGGCAATCGCATGCCAGTACGAAGTTTTTGCAAGCAAGGGAAGATATGAGGATTTTTAATATCATGGAACTAATCGAACTGCTATTGCTTCAAAAATTGTGAGTGTTTGATTAGGTTCGATTAAGTTTTTTAATCGAACTTTAATCGTCCGATTGGAGTTCGATTAGTTCGATTGGTTCGACAAGTTCGATTGATCTGGTCAGGATAGGATTAGTTAGATAATATCGAACAGTTCAATTGACACTCACTGCCTGGGTATATATGTGAAAAATTTAAAAGCAATTTTATACCACAATTACAGTAAAAATTGCTACTCCAATTTAGGAATTTATAAGAATCACTCACTCTGTATCTTGCTGAAGAGCATCGCCATCATCATGTTCAGGTTCTAAACCACCAGTGACATCAACAGTCTGTTGTTCGTCATCACTTTCACAATAACATCAGCAACAATTATTACTTCATCTATTCCACTTTGTTGGCTGTTTGAGGAATCAGTTTCTGGTTCACTTTCACTCTCACCAGCAGTCAGATGTGTTACCAGAAAATGTGCAAATGCACTGTGTGTTTTCTGTGTATATCCAAGCTCTATTTTCTTTTGCATCCAAATTTTAAAGGCAGTTTGATTGAGACTTATAACAGGCATGATTCTATACTTCTAAAATTTCAATACAGAGATGTTTGCATTTGTAACATATTGGCAGTGGTAACCATTGCTAGACACTTTTAATTTCACCCTTAAAAATTATATCTAGCTATGTATCTCCATCATCACTGAACAATACACCTACAAACTTTATACACGTATAGTTGAATAATATCAACAACTAATTCAGTTAATATTAACACTGCTAAAGGATAAATAGATCCCTTTACAATACGAGAATCAGTGAAAAATTTCAAAAAACATTTTTGTTTCGCCATTACTCTCTTACTCTCCAAGATCGAGTTTTGAGCAAGACTAGTAACCGATCATTTTTTCTCCCGTTGTAAACGGTGAGCTCGCAATTGATTTTTAATATTTTGTCGGAAAAAAGTAAACGGGTATATTTTGCTAGAAAATTCAACTGCAGTATTGGAGTATCCCTTTAAGACAGCTCGGAAAATACAAATCGTTCCTGGAAAAGTACCCTACTGGAGTGGAACGGGTCAATTTTTAATAAATCTGCTGAATCAAAACATCAAAATGAGCCGTTCCCCTACAGTAGGGTGCTTTTCCAGGAAACATCTTGATCCGAGCTGGTTTTAAAAAGCTCTGAAAAAATCTACCGGAACGCCTCCAAATTTCCAGCTGGCTAACTCAAGGAACGGCTCAGAAAAAAAGAAAAAGAAGCTAGAAATCGTCCCGGGAATGGCTCCAGATTTCCAGCTAGTGGGTAAAGGAACAGCTCCAAAATTCTACCAGCTGTGAAAAAGTTCCGTAAAATCAGCCTGGAACACGTGTGAATTTCCAGCTGGAGAATTGTTACAGAACTTTCAAAATTTTTCCAGGGAACGGCTATGCATTTCCAGGAGCAAACTTTTTGAAGTTTTCCCGGAACGCCTAGGTCATTTCCAGCTGAGGGGGGTCTCCGGAACGGCTTTTCCATCATTTGCCCTCGGTGGCTGCTTTCGAAGAATAAC
>NW_027104567.1:0-17058 GCF_902728285.1 Clytia hemisphaerica
TCAATGTCAACAAGTGATACTTTTATGGACCTACCTGGTTATGCATTTAAAATTAGTCGTTTGTTTCTTATAAAAAAACGTTTAGAAACCAAAATTTCATGCTCTTGAAATATTCTTTCATATTCAAGACATCGTGAGCAAAAAAACATTTATCTCATCAAAAAAATTTAGTAATTTAACTAAGAACATTGATGTATGTTTATTAATGGTGATTCTTATAGATAAACATGCGTTTTTTGAGCTGAATTTTTTTTTTTTTTACAAAAATCAGCTTGAGCCATCTTCTACTTACTTTCATGCAAAAAAATCAGAAAAAGTTAATGATCCAATTTTTCACAAAGTCCAAAAAACCCGTTTTATAGCCGTTTTTTGGCCCAAATTTGCCCCAAAATTTTTTTTTTCGAAAGTCGGGCACCGTCACATTCGAGGGTTTATAGTTATGCATCTTTGTGCAAAAAATCATAAAGAATCAAACAGCCAATCTCGAGAAAAGCTAATACCTAAGTAATTCATAATGTGCTTATAAATAAATATCGAATTTGGCCAGTTTTTCTATAAAAACACGCCAAGAAACCAAAATTTCATGTCTAAACACACACATTCTTCAAAAGTAAGCCCTCGTGAGCAAAAAAAACATCTATCTCATAAAAACATCGAGTAATTTGACTAAGAACATTGATGTATGCATATTAATAGTGATTCTTATAGATAAACATGCGTTTTTTGAGCGAACAAAATTTTTTTGAAAAAATCTGCTTGGGCCATCTTTTACCTATAATGGTACCTTACTTTCATGCAAAAAATCCGAAAAAGTTAATGATCCAATTTTTCACAAAGTCCAAAAAACCCGTTTTTTAGCCGTTTTTTGGCCCAAATTTGCCCAAAGTTTTTTTTTTTCGAAAATCGGGCTCCGTCACATTCGAGGGTTTATAGTTACACATCTTTGTGCAAAAAATCAGAAAAAACTAATGAGCCAATCACGAGGAAAGCTAATAACGAACGAACGAACGGACGAACGAACGGACAAAGGTTGATTTATAGGACCTCCACCCCACCGGGTTAGGTCCAAAAGAGTAGATTATTTATAACAAAATTCTAACAAGAGCAAGGGTCTGTATGCGTGTTAAAAAACTACTCTTATAGTGTGGTCGTGTTACAAAAAATACAGGCTGTTTGTAGGATAAAAATAAGATCCAGCTGAAATTTTCTCCAGACCTTCTCTATAGGATGGTTATGCCTCAGGAAAAAATCCCCTAAAATCCCACTGGTGGAACATCCTTTTTTTGGGGCATTTCTTTTTTTTTCCCAGGCAAAACCCTAAGGGCAAAATTTTTTGAATATTTCAAACTCATTTTCAGACATTATCAAGTATACCATTCGAAAGCTCTCGAAAAACTATATAGAAGACTTTTAAACGGGTATAGCCCATTTCATTACCTAACTCAAGATAATTCATGCAAGATGCTATATATGGTCAATTTTAGACCAAAATGTGGCGAAAAGTGGAACTTGCGCATGAAATATCTCGAGTTAAATTATGCTAGACAACCCCACTATTAGGTGCCAAATAAACGGAGGGGGTTCGAATAAACGGTGGGGTTGGAAATTGTACTTCTGATAACCCAAAATAACGTAAATATAGGCTAAAATCAGGCTAATCAGAGCAAAATAAGGGGCCTTCTCTTTGACAGCTGAAAATATTCTTAAAAATTAAACGGTCAGGCTCCTTGTTCGAGCCAGAAATCATAATTGTAAAAATACAGGACAAATAATTATTCTTACATTTTGACGGGAACATTCTTTTGACTGGGTTTGTTTTGTTTATCTTTGTCTTTCTGGAATAAAGATTAGACTGTGGTTTAATCAAAATTGTAAAGATCAGGTAAAATGGAATGCAAATATCGTTTAAGTTCGAACAGTTCGGTCTGCCGTTTAAGTTTTTAAGTATCTGGGCCCCGTTGTTCAAAAGTCGATTATAGATTAAATCCCGATTAACGCTAATCGCGATTAGATTTCGATTAGTTAATCCCGGTGATTAACTTCCGTTGTTCGAACGTCAGATTAACTAATCGCGATTAGTGCTAATCGGCGCAACCGCCAAGCGTCGACGGGAGAAAATTTTGATATGACTCGAAACTAAGCTATTGAAAGTACGAACCGTAATATTTCAGAAATAAGACTTTATTTGAAAAAATATGAGGGCCCTTGGCCCATCTGGCCTCTTCGGCGGCGTGGGTCCTTTTATGGTATCGGAAATTCAAATCTTAGCTTTAGAATTCGGTGCTCTGATCTGAAGCCAATTCAAACAAACCTCATCAACAGCAAGAAATTGGAATCCATACTTTGAGATTGCCTCCTTCTCATCCAGCACTATAAATATACAAAATGGTGTAATTAAATCGAACGTGCGCAACCCACTGGGCTCGCTCATCTTTAGTTGCTTCAAATTATTCATAGGCCCAAATTTTTCAAAAAATGAAAAAACATCCCCAGATATTCACCCAAGGATCAAGTGTGCCAAATTTCACCCAAATCCGACCATTTTTGTCAATTCTCCAGGCTGCCCCAAAGTATTTGGGTCACAAACAGACAAACACACAGTCAGACTTTCTCAGATTTTAGCTCAACTGACTGACGTTGAGAATGAGAATAAGAATTAAGTTTGAAAGCAAAACAAAGAAGTAATCAGGTAAGTAAAAGAATTGTATGCTTTTAATTCACTTTTTAAAGATCTTCGTTATTAGCTATTGCATTTGTGTTTCAAGGATACAATAGAGAGAACCTCTACACACAAAAATAAATTCTCGTAAAAATTGTTTTCTTGAACTTGATAAAGGACTTACTAGGGAATTCACTATCGACAGTGCCGTCATCCTCGGCAATCCAAACACCGTATTTGTTGATGTCCGTCTAAAGAAGGAAGAAAGAAAAGAAACAAGTGATACTTTTATGGACCTACCTGGTTATGCATTTAACACATATATAATTGATATCTACGTGAGCGTGACCATTAAAAATCATTCAAAACACAAATAGTGACGATCTATTAAAATAAGTTGTTTGTTTCTTATAAAAAAACGTTTGAAAACCAAAATTTCATGCTATTGAAATATTTTTTTATATTCAAGACTTCGTGAGCAAAAAAAACATCTATCTCATCAAAAAATTCAGTAATTTGGCTAAGAACATTGACGTATGCTTATTGATAGTGATTCTTATAGATATAAAGATGCGTTTCTTGAGCTGAAAATTCTTTTTTTACAAAAATCAGCTTGAGCCATCTTTTATCTACTTTCATGCAAAAAATCAGAAAAAAACAATGATCCAATAATTCACAAAGTCCAAAAAACCCTTTTTTTAGCCGTTTTTTAGCTGAAATTTACCCTAAAATATTTTTTTCGAAAATCGGGCTCCGTCACATTCGAGGGTTTATAGTTATGCATCTTTGTGCAAAAAATCATAAAGATTGAAAGAGCCAATCTGGAAAAAGCTAATACCTAAGTAATTGATAATGTGCTTATAAAAAAATGTCGAATTTGGCCAGTTTTTCTGTAAAAACACGCCAAGCAACCAAAATTTTATGTCTAAACACACAAATTCTTCAAAAATAAGCCCTCATGAGCAAAAAAAACATCTATCGCATAAAAGAAATTGAGTAATTTGACTAAGAACATTGATGTATGCTTATTAATAGTGATTCTTATATATAAACATGCGTTTTTTGAGCAAACAAAATTTTTTTGCAAAAATCTTCTTGAGCCATCTTTTACCTATGATGGTACCCTACTTTCATACAAAAAATCAGAAAAAATTAATGATTCAATTTTTCACAAAGTCCAAAAAACCCGTTTTTTAGCTGTTTTTTGGCCCAAATTGGCCCAAAAAATTTTTTTTTTGAAAATCAGGCTCCGTTTTTGCCCACCACCATTTTGCACCTTTGTACCAAAAATCAAAAGATTCCTATGATTCAATCCCGAGAAAAGTTGGTAACAGACGAACGAACGAACGAACGGACGAACACAGGTTAATTTATAGGACCTCTACCCCACCGGGGTAGGTCCAAAAATTGAAATATTTTAAAGCCAATCTACACATATATGGAGCTTCTTGCTGGTCTTGCAAAAGCAACGCCAATAATTTACTTGCTCCAACAAAAATGCAGACCATTTGTTTTAACCTAGATTCAACACTTTCAACGTCAAAGCGTCAAAATTGATGGTCTGCATTATGTAATTTTTGAAAAAAACATTCCATTGTCATATTGACTTTGACTGAAGCTTTAACTGAATTTTCTCAAAGGCAAACTTAAAAACCATTTAGAAACAGCAGGTATGTCTCTTATACCTTTTTCATTAACTTTCATTTTGGTTAATCTTGTACTGTCCTCAAATTGACTACTGAACGCCAGACAACCGACAACAGTCAAAGTCTCTAGCAGCGGTACAAGAATATACAAAACAGACAAATCGAAAGATGCAAATATGGCTTAACATCACCTAGTATAACTTGGTTTTGCAGAGGTATAATGTATTATATTTACGATTTGGGGTGGAAACTTCACTTTTGTGCCAGCCATAGGTCAATTTTGCAATTTTACACAATGAAAATTTATATTTGAGGCTCTGAAAACTATGGAGGTGAGTGTAATCTTTATCCATAATGTCCAGGTAAGTAAGACTTAGCAATAAATTCATGCGGTTTTAAGTTGTAATCATAAGTGAATTAGGCTAAACTAGGGTTTGTTTATATTTCACATAATTCCGCACCACTTGCACCAGATTTGTTATATTTTCGGAGAAGTATTCTCAACGATTTGCCGCAGATTCCGAACCTGTTGCTAGCTCAGGCTAGCTTGCGACTGATCGTTTCCATACTCCATGCAAATTTTCAAACGCGGCCAAGCAAAATTCCGTAATCTAAACCTTCCAGATGTTGAAAATTTTCCCGACCTTTAGAGCTGTAGCGTGTAGGATGAATATTTCTGCATCTGGGTGGCAGACACTTTAGGAACAGAAGCCTTCGCGGGAAGAAACTTTCGCAAGGTTGCAAAATCGCGAAATTTCACGAATTCAACTTTCGCGAATTTTTAGAATGTTATTTAATTTTGCAGGCAAAAAAGCGATAAAAATGCACAAAAACTGAAAACAAAAAAAGTTTACTTTTCGGGGAAAAAATTCGAATTTCGCAAATTTCTCGTGTAATTTCTTACTTGGCAGAAACATTCGCGAAAAAGAGCAAAAATCGCGAAATGTACTTACATGTATGCTACTTTCTTTTCCTTTCAAACATGCTTTGCAAAGAACCAAACCTTTGACATCTTTAACTGTTGCCGTCTCTAGCAGGAAGAATAAGATCTATATATAGCTTATTGCATTACCTGAAGGGGAGGAATTTCGGCTAAGAATAAAGCTATGTTCTGTTGGACTAGTGAATTTTTAAAAGATTTACCTATGACACATATTGTAATAATTACACCTCTCTCATCCTGAAAAAAAACAAGGGATACTTTTAAGCTGGCCTGACCTCTGAAAGAACAGTACAAAAAACAACAACAATTAATCAAAAGGCAAAGCATTAGAAATCTTAAGAGATTGCCAGGGGTAAAACAGTCAATCACACGTTTTTTTTAAAGAACGTACTAAAAATGCTTTCAAATTATTCTCATTTTTAACATTTTATGAGCATTTTAGTCTATGTTCCTTCGAATTTGGGTGTTTTAGATTCTAAATTATTCTTAACTTGTTCTTAATATTTTGGTCATCGAAGCCTTATTCTTATATATTTTGTTCTTATAAAAAAAACTGTGATTGGTGATCTACAAAGTATGGAAATGAAAATGAAACTTACATCAGCAGACGGCAGCAGAAATGGTAAGAAGAAATGAATAGTTTTCGTTGAGCACGTCTCGTCTAAACCCTGTGTCATCAACAAATCAAAAATGTAGAAATAAGTTTGTGGGAATTCTAGGACTGCGGTATAAAGAAAATTTAGTAAATTTGTAAAATTAAGTTTTTATTATCATTTGTTTTTTTGCCATCCAGAAAATTGAATTTCCCTAAATCTAATTTACTACTTGTCTCCCCTAAATTACTGATCTTAGAATTAATTTTTTTTAGCCAAAAAATAAACAATGAGGCAATGCAAACAAATTCCAAAAAAATTGACTGCTGTAAAAACTAATCCGTCCAAAATAATAATTGCAAGGACAACCTACTATATGAGTGAAGGTAGAGAAGTCTATCACCATATTTCCCCTAACACCCTGCCTGGAAGTGCTTGGGATTCGAACACAGTCCATTGCGTTGTAATTCTGTGATAGAAATCTTCACACTACCAATCGGCCGATTGTTCAGGAGACACAGTGATAGCCTTATCCGGATGGTGAGTAAATGTACTAATTACTAATTACTATGAGCAGCGGACCAAATCATATACCGACGTAACGACACCAAGAACACTGGATTGAGAGGGGTAACCTTATATTTTAGCATTTCACTCAATAATTAGGTTAATTATATGCGACTCTCCAAGCAATTTAATGTAATTAAAATCAGATCTTTTAAGAACGGGTAAATGACCAGTAAAGGTCATCCAAAAGGTACAGATTTGTAGGAAACTGGGATGGTCGAAATTCGAAATTTGATCGCTACTATTAGACAGTCCTTAATACTATAATAAGACCAGTCCAATCACACAGATCTTTTAAATTTACATCATTATACCTCGCCATCAAATTTTGCGAATTCAAGATATGGATTTGATGGTTGATATAAAGTTTCTTCAAGAAGTTGACTGAGCAATGAAGATCGGCCACCTTTGACTGGTTCCACTGGTAACACGACTTCTTCGAACATGTCTTCCTTCAATACACCGTCTTGAAATAGAAAGAGGAGAAAAATTAACTTTCCGATGAATGTAACAGGCCCTATTCTGGACACATTCACATCCTTGGATAGGGAAATCATTGAGTGTACCTGACTCTCTGACAACTCATGCTTGCGAAACATCGAGCTGCAGGTGTATAGTAACTATACCCAAATGATTCGAGAGGACAATACATCCTCGAATTGTCGAACCTGGCAAGTATTAGTAACCACAAAACACAGCGATGCATTTCTCCTACACACTCTTGTATCAGAGCATGGTACCCAATTCCCCTCACATGATATGGATTGACCCGAGCAATGGTACAATCACGTCCCAACTGAACCACAGTTCCAAGTGGGAATCGAATCCCGACCTCCTGTACGGCAGTTAAGACTGATAATCATTGAGTTAAAGTTATGTATGATTTTTAATTACAGCTTTATCTTTGGTATAAAGCATTTTCCTTTCCATGTAAATTTCTTTAAGCGAACAAATTATTGATATGAATGAGAATTACAATTAAAATTTATTTTTTTATTGTAACATTTTGTGTTTGGTCAGGGTCCCATTTTTAGGCTCTAAAGATATCTGACAGGGTCCCAAATTTACTAATTTTCAAGATTTGTATCAGACAGGACCGACTTTTGGTTATTTTGGACAATTTTCAGGGTGGATATTAGAAATTCTTTGTTTATATTTCGTCATTTTTGCTGAAAAGGGTGAAATCTTTTGCTCCTAAAGGGTCCCAAATTTACCAAATATTCATATATCTGACAGGGTCCACTTTTCAAATGGACAAGAAAAGGTCAGTGCCCCCCCCTCAGACAATGCAATATTGACAATTATTATATTGACTATTGTGCTCATTCACTCATTTTATAAAAGTCTTCGATTTAAGGATTTATTTGAGCCAAAATGAGATAAACTCCACCCGTTTTTGAGGAATTTACTGATAACTTGACACCTTTGAATTACCCTGTTACCATAAAACAAAGCCCAAAAATCTTCTAGAAACAAGCACTTTTGTAAAAGCAATTAGAATTAAAAATATTTTCAAACATTTTCCCTACCAGTGATATCCTCTAGTTGGTCATTCCAATGAATTGTTTTGCAATGGTGCTCCGGTCTGAAAAATAAAGAATTTTTGGGAAAGCCGTAAAAACAGGTTGAAATGCAACATTTAAGACAGTCGTTTAAAAAACATAAAAAATCATTTTTGTCTGATAAATAAATAAAAAATAAAAAAATTATATCGTGATGTAAGTATATTCATATGGTGGCTGTCGGCGGAGACTTAGACCTAAGAGGTCGAATGCTGAGGTGGAGCGCCACACCTACTCTCAGCTCCCAGTAAGTTACTGCTGAGTTGGCAGTGACCGGGAATCGAGCCTATAGCCCTTAATTGTAAGACAAATGCTCTACCGACTGAGCTACCCGACCACTGGCCATCCCGGCTGGTAGATAAAATTTATCATCATAGCAGTGTTCTCAAAAATAAGGGCAGATATATTACACCGGCAATTTTGTTTTCAAAATAAATGAATAAATTGAAAATATTATCAGCTGAAATGTTTGAATATTTTTAGATGTATATGAAACACAACTCCAGGCCAATCTTGGATAAATTCATCGAAAAAAAACACGCTCAACTTATTGCTACTTCATGTTTAATTCATTTTTGATTCATGTTTAAATTTAATTAGGTTGATCAAATACAAAAATCAAAACTGATCTATTGTACATTATGATTTTTCGTTTAGAAAAATAGAAAAACAAATAAAAGTAATTCTTTAGTGACTATGGCAACACGTGGAGCATCTTTAAAGATGGCTAAAGAAATACACGCAGCGTTTGATCCGTATGGAGCTAAAGGTGTCACTATCGTCAGGTAATCTTCCTCCTATTTTGGGGGGTCCTATTTTCTGGTGATCTATATTGGTGAGTCAAAAACTAAAGTGGGGTTTACCAAAGTGCTAATTGAGGTTTCAAAAATATGATTTTAATCATATACAGTTCTTTTAATTTAGTATAAATTTGTGCTAGGAAAATATTTTAATAAAATATTAAAAATATCCGCTATAAGGGTACAAAGTTTGAGTAACGACGGATGTATCTGAAATTTTTGGGTAAAAAGTCGAGGTAAAGAGTATCCTATACTAGACGTCACCCGCGTTTCTTCAACGCAATTAATGTCTATTCCACTTTGCGACTTTTTCGAATGTAATGAGTCCATGTTTTTGGGCTCAAAACATTCGATTTTTTGACGTCATTTTTAACTTTGGAAGCTCTTTCAGTAGCGAAAAAAATTGAATTTGCGTCAAAAGACTTCTATTTTATTAAATAATCAAAGTGGAACTCACCAAGAAACGCAATAAAAAAGCCCAGTTTTTGGCGGGGTGCTCGCTAGTTAAACAGCAGAAAATATTAGTATCCGTAGCGGGATTTCGATTTTTACAACCTTTAGTGGGATTTAGAAAGTCCAAAAAGCACTCTTTAAGGCGGAACATATCCGTACCCTTACTAATCCGTATGATCAATATACATGCTTGAATTAAATGACATTTTTGATTGTAATTGGAAAGGAAAATCAAACGAAAAAATTTATTTATAATCAATTCAAGGTTTGTCAATCATACATAAAAAAATCAATCAGCTGATTATTTACCAGACATGGTCATTTCATTAATGGTTCCTTTCTCTGACTTTCTTCGTCTTCTGAAAAACACCAACACCCCAACCATTAAACCAACACAAGCCATTACCAATAACACTATTAAGATGATGTAACCAAAATCCAGTCCTGCTGATCCGTCTTCATCTTCATTATGGGTCAACTGGCATCGAGGACCTGTAAAACCTCCATTGCATTCACACGTGTATTTCATTGATTCCTTACCATTCCTCTGACACGTTCCATTATTATGACAGGGGTTACTAAAATGGCATACATCTTTCATTTCACAGCTAATCCCATGATATCCTGAAGTACAATTACATTTGAAAGTGTTTTCAGCCTTCAGGCAGGTTCCATTTTGCTGACATGGGTTTTCAAAACAGGTATTATCAAATTGGCAGAATTCCCCGTGGTACTTTTCTTCACAAAAACAATTGTAACTGAACTGATCGATAACTTGACATTCTCCATTGTTTTGACACTTGTTCACAGAGCACGAAGAACAATTTATTTTATTTTCAACGTGAAATACTTTCAAAGAAACACCGACGACATCGCAAAAACCTTCTATATTTTTAGCATCTAGACCTTCTTTATGAAAATGGTTTAATGTATCGTAGAGAAAACAATTACATGTCAACGGGTTAAACATTAAGTTTATCCAGCTAGGAATAGATACAAACCATTCTTTTCGTACTGATGTTATACTGTTCCCCTCTAAGTACAAAGAATTCACGTTGAAAGCACCATCTTGGATATCGATGGATGACAATCCGTTATAATCCAAGTCAAGGCTTGAGGATAAGATATTCTTGAATATAAACATACCAGGTGTGACAGAGTTTAATTTGTTATGGCTGAGGTCTATATCTTGCAACTCTGGGAGATGGCTAAATAATCCACTTTCAATGGTCGCGATTTCATTGTTATTAAGGCTCAAGAAACGAACCGTCATTGGATTCATTTCGTTGACAATCTCCGCAAGTTTTTCATCAGTGATGTCTTTGTCATTGCAATCAACATATCCTTTTAAATCACACACGCATTCTTTTGGACATTTTGTTTCGCCTTTTATATTGCTAAAAGCCAAACTCGCCAAGATTATTGAATAAATAATTTTCTTGCACATAATTAATAATTATGTACTTTTCTTTATTTATTACTAGAAATATTAGAAAGTATAATTCTAATACACTTTTTACGGTTAGCTGCTTCGTATAAAAAGTCACCAAAATTTCGAGTAAACAAATCATCTCATTGGCTAAAAGCACAATCGTAAACAAAAAAATGTCCATAGTAAGAGCACAGAAAGCACATTTTTCTCATACTCTGCACATTTTTTTGTTTATTTTTTTGCTTTTAGCCAATGGGATGGTTTGTTTACTCGGAATTTTGGTGACTTTTTATACGAAACGGCTAACCGAAGAAAGGTGTATTTCAAACACCCAAGGTTCTTTACCAACTGAAAGTATCAGGGGGGATCAGGGTCAAAATTCGCCGGAAATTCGGCCCTCGAAATAGTTCCTCGGTCGACGGAATAGTCGTCCATGCGGCAGAAAAGTTATCTGGCCGGCGGAAAATCGGCCGTCGGAATTTTTTTCAGTTATGAACAAGTTATACTTTTATGGACCTACCTGGTTATGCATTTAACACATTTATAATTGATATCTACGTGACGTGACCATTTAACAATCATTCAGAACACAAATAGTGACGATCTATTTAAATTAGTCGTTTGTTTCTTATAAAAAAAACGTTTAGAAACCAAAATTTCATGCTCTTAAAATATTATTTCATATTCAAGATTTCGTGAGCAAAAAAAAAACATCTATCTCATCAAAAAATTGAGTAATTCGGCTAAGAACATTGATGTTTGCTTATTAATTGTGATTCTTATAGATAAAGATGCGTTTTTAAGCCGAAAAATTCTTTTTTTACAAAAATCTGCTTGAGCCATCTTTTACCTACTTTCATGCAAAAAATCAGAAAAAAAACAATGATCCAATATTTCACGAAGTCCAAAAACCCGTTTTTTAGCCGTTTTTTGGCCCAAATTTGCCCAATAACATTTTTATTTGAAAATCGGACTCCATCACATTCGAAGGTTTATAGTTATGCATCTTTGTGCAAAATATCATAAAGAATGAAAAAGCCAATCTCGAGAAAAGCTAATACCTAAGTAATTGATAATGTGCTTATAAAAAATATCAAATTTGGCCAGTTTTTCTACAAGAACACGCCAAGCAACTAAAATTTCCTGTCTTAAACACACATATTCTTCAAAAGTAAGCCCTCATGAGCAAAAAAAACATCTATCTCATAAAAAAATTGAGTAATTTGACTAAGAACATTGATGTATGCTTATTAATAGTAATTCTTATAGATAAACATGCGTTTTTTGAGCCAACAAATTTTTTTTGCAAAATTTTGCTTGAGCCATCTTTTACCTATGATGGTGCCCTACTTTCATGCAAAAATCAAAAAAAATTAATGATCCAATTTTTCACAAAGTCCAAAAAACCCGTTTTTTAGACATTTTGGCCACCACTATTTTGCACCTTTGTACCAAAAATCAAAAGATTCCTATGATTCAATCCTGAGAAAAGTTGGTAACAGACGAACGAACGGACGGACGGACGGACGGACGAACACAGGTTAATTTATAGGACCTCCACCGGGGTAGGTTCAAAAACCGAGTTGTTGTGTCCTTTTTCGTAATTTTTCGCTTCATTATAATAACCTTATCAACAATCTGGTACTCGGGAACCGAGTCATAGAATAGTTAAAAATAAGGAAATCTAAATAGCTAATCTAAAAGTTATTCAATTAAAAATAACCGAGTAGTTAACAACAGGAAACAACTCGAACAATTTATTAAAGTAAGCAATTTTTGAGATTTTAATAAACGGGGGGGGAGGACCTAATTGCCGGGGGGTTGGAAATTGTACTTTTGAAAACCCAAAAATAAGGGACCTTTTCTTTGACAGCTGAAAATATTCTTAGAAATTAATAAACGGGGGTCCCAATAAGGTCCGGAGGGGATTCTAATAAGGTCCGGGGAAACATTGGAAAATCGGGAAAACTGCACATAATTGGTGGAAAAAAGGGAAAATTCACGTATTCACGCACAAAATAGCCCAGATTCACGCATTCACGCAATCGAAAAGTACATTTTCACGTTCACGCAAGTTTTTTTAATTCACGCATTCACGCATTTTTTTTTCAATTTTCACGCATTCACGCAACCAAAAATGCCCATTCACGCAATCACGCAAACCGCTGGGGGGCCCGTTAAGGAACTCGTCAAACGTCCAACGTCGTTTTCAATTAAATCGCTCGGTATTGTTCTAAAAACACTAAAAAGAACAAAACCGGACTCATAGAGGAACTTATTTTTTTATATTAAAAAAACTTTTATAAACAAAACTAGTGTAAAGCATAAAATCTAAGTTAGACTTCCTTAAGAATTAAGAAAATTCATTTTAAAACAGAACTACTCAAACCAAAAACCTCACCCTGTTTATATATATTCTTATTGAATAACAAACGTGTAGATGATAATGCTTCAATTGTCTCAAATATTTTATGTTTACTGTTTACTCACCCTGTTTATATATACTCTTATTGATAAACAAACATGTATATGATACTTTGAGTCTTTTATGTGAAACATTTGACTATTGACATAATTAATGCTTTGTTCGAAAGCAGCCGGCGAGGCGACCTTTTTTCCGATGTGTTCTGAGAGCATATTTCAGCTAGAAATTTTGTCACAAGGGAGATAAATTCAGTTTTAGACTACGTTTAGAAGACCCATTGGTATGGATAAAATGCCGTTATATAAACTTAATTTTTACCCACAAATAGGTGTGTGTTTGGTCGTCAATCAGTTTTTTGGCATTCTCATACGCGTAAGTCAAGATTTTATCATTTTTCCTATCGGAAACATCCGAAAAATCTGGAAGGAAAATGACCTCTGTTTTTCTATTTTTAGTAATACACAGGGGTAAAATTCCAGCTTTTTGGTTGTTTCCGATAGGAAAAATGACGTAATCTTGATGACTTATGCATATAAAAAATTGTTTGACAACTGGTAGGTCACATCAAAGAGCCCCGGTTTGAGGGCTGAGGCATATTTGAGTAAATTGACAAAGCCTACAATGGTTGGGCAACGAAGAATGTTTTTGAATTGTAAGACAAATCCTCTACCGACTGAGCTACCCAGCCACTGGCCATTCTGGCTGGTAGATAGAATTTATCATCCTAGGAGTGTTCTCAAAAATAAGGGCAGATATATTACACCAGAAATTCTGTTTTCAAAATAAATGAATAAATTGAAAATATCAGCTAAAATGTTTGAATATAATAGATGTATATGAAACACAACTTCAAGCTAATTAATCTTGGATAAATTCGTCGAAAAAAAACGCTCAAATTATAGCTATTTCATGTTTGATTCATGTTTAATTTTAATTAGGTTGATCAAATACAAAAATCAAAACTGATCTATTCTCAAAGATGTACACAATGATTTTTCGTTAAAAAAAAGAAAAACTAATGAAAATAATCCTTTAGTGGCTATGGCAACGTAGAGCATCTTTAAAGATGGCTAAAGAAATACACGCAGCGTTTGATCCGTATGGAGCTAAAGCTGTCAATATCGTCAGGTTATCTTCCTCCTATTTTGGGGGGTCCTATTTTCTGGTGTTCTATATTGGTGAGTCAAACACTAAAGTGGGGTTTAGCAAAGTGCTAATTGAGGTTTCAAAAATATATTTTCAATCATATATAGTTCTTTTAATTTAGTATAAATTTGTGCTGGGAAAAATATTTTAACAAAAATTTTAAAAATATCCGCTATAATAATCATACAAAGTTTGAGGAATGATGTGTGCCACCCGATTTTTGAAAATGTGAAATTTTTGGGATAAAAGTCGAGGTAAACAGTAGCCTTTACTAGACGTCATCTGCGTTTCTGCTACGCAATTAACGTCTATTCCACTTTGCGATTTTTTCGAATATCTTAGTCCCAAAACATTCGCTTTTTTGACGCCACTTTTAACATTCGAAGCATCAAAAAAGCTTTTTTGAAAATCATCAAATTGGAACTCACCAAGAAACGCAATGAAAAATCCCGGTCTTTGGTGAGGTGTGATAGCTAGTTAAAAAAAGCCGAAAATATTGGCATCCGTAGCGGAATTTCGATTTTTACAACCCTTAGTGGGATTGAGAAAGTCCAAAAACGCACCCTTTAAGACAGAACATATCCGTTCCTTTACTAATCCGTATGATCAATATGCATGCTTCAATTAAATGACATTTTTAATTGTATTTGAAAAGGAAAATCAAACGAAAAAATTTATTATAAATCAATTCAAGGTTTGTCAATCATATATATACCAATAGTAATTGAAAAGGAAAATCAAACGAAAAGATTTATTATAAATCAATTCAAGGTTTGTCAATCATACATATACCAATAGTAATTGAAAAGGAAAATCAAACGAAAAGATTTATTATAAATCAATTCAAGGTTTGTCAATCATACATAAAAAAATCAATCAGCTGATTATTTACCAGACATGGTCATTTCATTAATGGTTCCTTTCTCTGACTTTCTTCGTCTTCTGAAAAACACCAACACCCCAACCATTAAACCAACACAAGCCATTACCAATAACACTATTAAGATGATGTAACCAACATCCAGTCCTGCTGATCCGTCTTCATCTTCATTATGGGTCAACTGGCATCGAGGACCTGTAAAGCCTTCATTGCATTCACACTTGTATTTCATTGATTCCTTACCATTCCTCTGACACGTTCCATTATTATGACAGGGGTTACTAAAATGGCATACATCTTTCATTTCACAGCTAATCCCATGATATCCTGAAGTACAATTACATTTGAAAGTGTTTTCAGCCTTCAGACAGGTTCCATTTTGCTGACATGGGTTTTCAAAACAGGCATTGTCAAATTGGCAGAATTCCCCATGGTTCTTTTCTTCGCAAGAACAATTGTAACTGAACTGATCGATAACTTGACATTTTCCATTGTTTTGGCACTTGTTCACAAAGCACGAAGAACAATTTATTTTATTTTCAACGTGAAATACTTTCAAAGAAACACCGACGATATCGCAAAAACCTTCAATATACTTAACATCTAGACCTTCTTTATGAAAACGGTTTAATGTATCGTAGAGAGCACAATCACATGCCAATGGGTTATCACGTAAGTCTATCCTTTTAGGAACAGATACAAACCATTCTTTTCGTACTGATGTTATTTTGTTCCCCATTAAATACAAACGTTTCACGTTGAAAGCACCATCTTGGATATCAATGGATGACAATCCGTTAAAATCCAAGTCAAGGCTTGACAATAAGATATTCTTGAATATAAACATACCAGGTGTGACAGAGTTTAATTTGTTATGGCTGAGGTAAATTTCTTGCAACTCTGGGAGATGGCTAAATACTCCACTTTCAATGGTCGCGATTTCATTGTTATGAAAGGATATACCCGTGAGTCTTTTCAAGTTATCTAGGGTTCCGTTTTTAAGACTCTTTAACCTATTACCCGAAACATCCAATTGAATTATATCCGGGATGGTTTGAAAAACGTTTTGTTCCAGTTTCTCTATGCCATTCTCCTGAATGAATAGATATTTAATTGATTGATATCCTTCAAAGTCTTTTTGTTTAATGATGCTCATGTTGTTGCGACTAACATCTAGCGTATCGATACTTGGAATAAAAAGTGATATGTTAGTAGGTGATTTGACCAATGAATTTTGTGCGAGAGTGAGCGTATCTAATTTGGTAAAATTACCAAAAATTTCAGCTTGGAAATTATTAATATGATTTTTATTAAGGCTCAAGAGAACTGTCATTGGATTCATTTCGTTGACAATCTCCGCAAGTCTTTCATCATTGATGTCCTTGTCATCGCAATAAACAAATCTATTTAAATCACACACACATTCTTTTGGACATTTTGTTTCGCCTTTTATATGGCTAAAAGCCAAACTCGCCAAGATCAATGAATAAATAAATTTCTTGTACATAATTAATAATTATGTACTTTTCTTTATTTTACTAGAAATATTAGAAAGTATAATTCCAATACACTTTTTTTACGATTAGCTGCTTCATATAAAAAGTCACCAAAAATTTCGAGTAAACAAATCATCTCATTGGCTAAAAGCACAATCGTAAACAAAAAAATGTCCAGAGTAAGAGCACAGAAAGCACATTTTTCTCATACTCTGGACATTTATTTGTTTATGTTTTTGATTTTAGCCAATGGGATGGTTTTTGTTTACTCGAAATTTTGGTGACTTTTTATACGAAACGGCTAACCGAAGAAGGGTGTATTTCAAACACCCAAGGTTCTTTACCAACTGAAAGTTGCCGTACAGCCCGGCAGAACAAATTGCCTTAAGATGTAAAACCTGCCCGAGATTTGACCTGTTCACCCCGAGTTATGAAACCGGCATTAAGATATGACCC
>NW_027104567.1:24484-230080 GCF_902728285.1 Clytia hemisphaerica
AATTACCCTTCATCCAATGTGTACATTCCACCAATTCTTTTTCTTTGTTTGAATTGAAAAATTTCTGGCTCGTCCTGAACAATAACCATTTCACACATTCCTGGATGTGATTTGAGAATGGATTAAAAAAACGTGTAAGAATTTTGTGTCGACAACATTTATTGCTATCAAGGGAATAAATGGAAGGGATGAATTTGAAAGTTCTCCCTGCTATTATATCAGAGAATTTAGATTTTACACAACGATAGAAGCTAACAATCCAAGAATGCTGCCTTGAAACGTGTATATACCATCAGTTGAAAATTGAAAAAAATTTAAACTAAGTTAATTTTCCAGATAAACAACTGAGCAATGGGCTGTTCCATTTTTAAAAACCCAAACAGAGGGGGTGGACGAACCTTCTCAAGTCAAAAATAAATTATTGATATGTGTGGATACCCCCTGGAAAATGGAAAAATTTGCAAAAATGCCCTTTGGAAAGATTCTTTTCATACCTTAAAGTGAGGGTGGACGAACTAAAATCAGTCTTTACTCCCTTGAAATGATAAACAACTTTTTACCCCCTGGAAAAATGGGAAAAAAATGCCCCCCTGGAAACTTTTCTCGGATTACCCTTTAGAAATATTCGTCCACCCCATGTATGGATATAAAATGGAATAGCCCAAATAGATCAGCAATTCTTTATAAAATTGGAAACTGTAATACCTGTGTCATCACTGGTTACACAAGAATGTCTGATATGATTGATAATCATCTGAGGGTTGTCCCAAAACGTCATTTTCGATGATTTGATTGAGACCAAGACTTCGATTTTTGTTTGTGTTTATATAGTCTTTTATTCTTCTTGAAAATATAATAAAAACGTTTTTTTCATTATAAAACAAACACATATACACCAGTTGTGATTTAAAAAATACTATTCACTGATGATCTGCTGCACTAACGTAAAGCTATAATTGCTTTGCATACTCTTTGCTTGAACTCTTCGTTTGAGATATTTGTGAGTGCAATTTATAGTTTTGACACCCATTAAAGAATCATAATATTCTGATTAAAATGTTACCATGCCCATGAAAATTACGAGGAAAAAGAATTGATAAAACAAAGTATTAAAGAGGCTTGTGAAAGTTAGAAGAATAAAAATTGATAAAACTAAGTAATATATATCAAAACAAAAAACACCTGATTCTGTCTATAAACTGCTAAAAGCAAACTATGAAGTATTAAGAAGACCCCTCATTTTTTATTTGAGGCAAGGGAATAGAATCCCCTGCTCAGTTGGCAACCAATCCTATTTTGCAATCGAATCTCTTTTAACCCAGAGAAAATTATGCAAAACAAAATTCTGAAGAATTTCTCTGAATAGTTGTCTTCCTTGACCTACTTACTGTAATAAGTGAAAAAAATTTTGAGAAACAATCCGAGAGATTTCAAGTTTACCCCGTTAGCACCCTAAACACCGTTTTTCCGAAAATACACAAAACGGGTATGAGTAGACAAAAAAGCTTTGTATGGGTGGGGCGTCAAATGTCAAAGTCAGAAAATTCAAGATGTAGTGTTTTTTTATGATTTTAGGTTCATGTCTATTGCCATATTAGAGCAGTTTTTAAGTCAATATGGGATTTTTGCTTGAAACGTTGTATTTTAGCCAGTTTTAACACATATTTCAATTCCATAATGGGGGATATACCCAAATTCTAAACCCAAATGATTTTGATTTTCCTGGAGTATTTCCAGAAGACTATCACTGCAAAAAGATTTTAGGTTCATGTCTATTGCCATTTTTAAGATTTTTTGAGATATACCCAAATCCCAAGCCCAGATGACTTTGATTTTCCTGCAGTATTTCCAGAATACTATCACTGCAAAAAAATTTGGACCCATGTCTATTGACATTTTAAGAGATTTTTTCAGTCCAAATTTGGGTTTTTTGCCTGAAAAGTGTTTCTTAGCTGGGATTTTATTTCTATAATGGCGGACATAGACGCATCCCAGACGCAAATGATTTTGATTTCCCTGGAGTATCTCAAGTATACTATCACTGCAAAAAAAGTTTCAGTCAGCATTTAAACTCAGTTTGTAGAAGCTTGCCTTAAAAAATGCTATTTTTTGAGAAATATGATTTTTTTCTGCTAAAAAGCGATTTTTGAAGACGCCATTATGATTTTTTGAAAAAAGTGAAAAAATTGAAATTCATTTTGCTTAAAGACTTTATTGAAGACTTCCATCTCTGAAAATTTCAGATATGTGAATCAATCAGTTTAAAGTTTATGAGCTTGCAAAATTGGCCTTTAAAAGCATTTTGCTACCCAAAATTGACTTAAAACGGCTCGTTTAGGGCTCTAATGGGCACAATTTTCAATCCAATATGATTATTTTGTTGTTTCTTCATAAAATTTAGTACAGCAAGTGAAAAAAATAAGATTTGCAATAGTTTTGACATATTTACAGGCCTGAAAAGGCCAGAAAATGCCATTTTTTCCAATTTTTACCTGTAGTGCGAATCAGTACCCCCAGGGGGGTTCGGCCAATTTTGAACTTCTGACCTTAAAAATTGCGCAGAATGCCTCACAATAGGTTAAATTTTCATAAAAAAACACAATTTTCTGACTTTGCCTCAAAAATGACTGTTGACGCCATACCCTATTTGTAAGAAAAAAACACTTCAACTGCCATCCATAAAATTACTTGTCCAAAACAATGAGTATGTTAGTAAGCCGTTCCATTGAAATAAAACCTCTGTTTGAAATATTTATAGAAAGTTGATGCAATCAGTTTTGAAATTAGAGATCCAAAGTTTGACAACCAAAATCAAAAATAAGAAAAAGAAGACTTAACATTGCAAACAAAACATTCGAGACACAAGAAAGAAAAATAGAGGCCTGTTACAGCTTCAATGTGAAGTTTCTAGCTCTGTCAGTATAATATAACTAAGTAAAGTGGTGTATTTATAACTTGGTCCAATTCTGCAAAATGAAAGTATTAAAAATTTTCTCGGTTCTTCCTTTTAATGTATGAATTCTATAGTACTTTGTTTACAATCTAACTCTCGAATCAAATTCCTGCTTCCTTCCTTCCTACACCTTAGGATCAAAATTGAAACAAATAAAAACGACATTATGAAGGGTAGTATTTTACAGCCACCCGCAAGGTAATGAAAGGCCACCGGCGCTGAAAACCAGGGCCATACGTGAAGTGAAGCAATATCATTGGTGGAAATTTCATAACTGTCTCAAAGGAGCATTGTGAAGCAATCAGTAGAAGAGATCACTTTTCGCTTTTGTTGCAGATTTTGATATACTTGTCAATTTGTTGTTTCAACTTGTCAGAATTGAATTGTTGCAAAGAGAAAGATAAAAGAGGTAAGACTAGCCTAGTCTCTCAGGCATTGAAATAAGGGATGAGCAAGTGCATCACAATTTTTTGGTACCGTAGGACGGGGTGAATCGGATACCCGGGGTGAATCGGATAATTTGTTTAATCGCCTCTCATACTTCACTGACGATGTCTTTTTCCATTCTGTTTTCAGATCCCGTTCACTGATCGATCAAGCTATCGGAAAATTATGGCTTCGAAAATTTGGAACATGTTCTTCGGAAATTGAAGAAGAAAACCTTCTGATTTTCGGACCTTTTTTTGAAATGCTGAATAAGAAATAATGAAGCGACCGTGATTGGAGATTCCTTTGGCATTGTGTTCTACGAGAGCCAGTTGTACACAATCTTTGGTTCACTAAACGAAAAACAATGTCTATTCTTCGTATTTTTATTCTAAAGTTAGGGCGGAAAATTGTTCGCGTTAAAACGCGAATCGCCCATTTGCGCCCCAAGTTGAAGGCGTTGTTAAGTGATACGGAACCGAGAAATAGAAAGGAGTTAATTATTGAATAATTAAAGAATATCAAATGCCGTCATCATGTCATTTTTAATTACTACTGCCACACTATCCCAAGAGGCTTGTTAGTGTTCAGAGTAGCTAGGAATAAATGTTCAAATGTTAATAGTCACTCATTGTCCATTGTTGTTCATGTGAATACAATGTCTTTGTATATTTGTATAGTGATAATTTAGGAGTTTATATGTTATGTATTATTTTCCAGAAGAAGATAATGAGAAGGGTAAGGCTACAAACACTTTACAACAGGATAAGAACGTTTGTTAAAGAAATGGACGCTCCATCTATAATGAATAATTACTTTGTGAGAATTGCATGAATTCAAATTATAACTTCGGCAAAACGTAATTTTTGAAATATGGTATTGCTCCACCACAAAATATAGAGAGTGTTTGTTTATGTTCCGAATGGCGCCCTGTCAAATTCTATCCACTTCACCCCAAAACGAGTGACTCGATTTTCTTGTATTCGATTGAAGATTGTTCCTCGTAGAAGAAACTTTTGAAAATGAAATTTTCTAAACTCGCGAATTAGACCCCACTCGTCAAGTTCTGCGGTATAATTAGGTGGTAGGTCTCGTCGGGAAGAGGCAATTTGCCCAAAACCTTCCAATTCTATCCGATTCACCCCGTCCTACGGTAAGTATGGCAGTATAGACCTTATTATTCATACAAAAATTATATTTTTTAAAGGAGCATCTTATCATACATAGAACACAAAAAAGTTAAAAGTATTGAGTACTTTGGCTTGATTTCTTAGTTATGACCGGAATAAGTTTAAAAACGTAACGGAAGGGCAGTCGAGGATTATGCCCTAAATAAGAGATATACTCTATTTAAGAGAAGTTCTCTTAAATAGGAGATTTTGTTCTCTTAACTAGGAGACTTTTCTTTCTTCGTAAATTTTTGGCCTTCTCATCATTTTGCGCAAGTTTTGAACTTCATAGATCGACTCAGCACGTTTTTTTCTCCCTTCTAGCAAAATTTGGTTGAGTTCTGCTTTTGTTTCGTGGACCTAGGACGGTTAGGGTCTATCAATCTAAAGGCCGATCTACATCTTGAGAATTTCGTGAAAAGTAATAATATAGATCGGGCCATATTTAAGAAACGCGTTTAAGCGCGGTCAAAACGCAGGTGAAACAGAAAGTGAGTCACTCTTGTCTCTCCTAAATAAGGGGCTTTGAGCAAAAACGCGTTTTGAAGGTCGAGGGTGTTTCTTCATTATTTTAAAAATTACGTCAACACATGCAAATGAGGCTATCTATGGTTTTTTGAAGTTTGAAAAAGAATGAAAAGGTATTTTATTTTGGTTTTTTGGGTCATCGGAATCACGGAAACGTGATCTTTCACGTGATGCGGGCCCGTGCGTGGCCCGCGTGTGGCCCGAACACGGCCCGAGAATTCTCGGGCCAGCCCGGGCCTTACTCCGGCTTTATGCGAATTCCAATAAAAGTTTTGGCCCGAGAATTCTAGGGCCATGTCGAGGGTCGTCTTATGGATCTCTAATTCTCAGTCTCAGATTATGCCCTTCTCTAAAGAAGGGTTTTGGAATTAGATTATTATTTTTAATAGTAAAAGGATTCTCAAAAAAATCCAACTTAGTGAAAAATTTGAATTGAAAAATTTTAATTGCCAAATGGGCACAGGGGAACTCTAGCTTATAAAAATTTATTACAGATGCTTTCTCACCAAGTGCAAGTCTCACAAACTTCAAAAAAAACTTCAATAAAAATATTCAAGATCTTTACCCCTGCCTTGCAACAGTATAATGCAAAATTATGTAACTTTCTGATAAGTCTTTATCTCTAAACTGATAGAGCATTAAACAAACAAATTAATACCTTTTTCACCAAACTATAGTCACAAAAAAAAACAGTAAACTTTCTCCCAAACATGTCAGCCATTTTGATTTGAATGTTTACTAAAACCGGGAAAATATTTACTCCCCCGATTATTTCCCCGATTCTCTTTTTTTTTCGCTACCGTAAAAAATGGGTCCCCGACAGGGGGTACTTAGGTAAAACATGGGTTATCGGGTATGTGCTAGACGATCCTATCTGTGATATTTTTATTGTATTATATTGTTTTAGGTCATCGAGACTAATCGAGGCCTATTTAGTGCTTTTGTTAATTTTGTTTATTAACAACAGTCCTCTAAAGAAAGTCATTGAGACAACACGTAAAATATTTCATGGTCCACCGAACCGGATGTGCAGAGTTTTGTTTGGGATAAACGCATCGCCCTTCGTTTTGAATGCCACCCTACAACATCATATCAGAACAGCAAAAGACGCAGAGTTCGAGAACAACCTTAAATCGCTACATGTGGATGATTTGACAACAAGCAAACGAACTGTTGCTGAAGCTGAAGAGTTTGTCGAGAAAACGAAAGAACATTTTATCGAAAGCATCGTTTAACCTGAGAAAATTCCAATCCAACTCGAAGGAACTTGAATCCAAACTCCAATCGAAATACGGAGAAACCGAAAACCCTAGTGATGGGTAAGACGAGAGTCCTTGGTGTTACATGGGATAAAGAATCTGACGAACTTTGTTTCCAACTCAAAAGCTTAGCGAGTTTGAAACCGACGAAACGCAATGTGTTGAGAGCATTGGCGTCAATTTATGATCCGTTAGGACTGATAAACCCTATCGTGTTAACGTTGAAATTGTATTTTCAGAAATTGTGTCTAAGTAAAATTGATTGGGACACGCCCATCGACGGTGATTTGCTTTGTGAATGGCAAAATTTGGTGAAAGACTTTGAGTATACACAAGAGATCAGAGTCGAAAGAGCTTATTCGAGTGTTAAACAAAATGTCAAGGAAATTCAGTTACATGGCTTCTCAGATGCTTCTGACGACGCACATGGTTGCTGTATCTACACACGAATCGTATCAAAGGATGGTGATATCAAGACAAGCCTCGTCACATCAAAGTCACACGTGAATCCAATCAAGACGAAATCAAAAACCAAACCTGATGACCAGAAGTTGACGACACCCAGAATGGAGTTGGTAGCTATACTTATTCTATTGTATCACGTCTCATGAATGTTGTTAAGAGACACTTAGAAATGAACTTTGAATTTGAAAAATTTACTGTATGTACTGACAGTAGTGTTGCTTACTGTTGGGTCAAGAACATTGAAACTTCGAGAAAACAAGATAGATATATTAAAAATATTTCTGATGAGATTAGACGAAATTTTGAATCTCTCTCGATTGAACTGAAATTAGTTGCTACAAAGCAAAATCCTTCGGACATTGCGTCCCGGGGGTCTAAGCCGTCTAGCTGGTTGTAAATTATGGTTTTATGGTCCTGAGTTTCTAATTATGCCTGAATCTCAGTGGCCTCGTTTGAAAGTCGGTGACAAATTTTCTGAGGTCCCTGATCCTCTAACTATACCTGAGAAGACGGGAACAAACCTCAAACCTTTTAGTGATGGTGTCAACAAGGGTCCTAATCTTCTAAATATAGCTGAGGAGAAGGATACCCTTTCATTCAATATTAGTGATGGGACTGAGTGGATAACTATACCTGAAGCTCAGTTCAACCTTTGTGAAATTATTGACGTTCAAAGATTTCGGTCTTTTGAACAAATTGTTACGTGTTACTGGGTATGTCTTCAAATTTGTGGAGAACATACGTTGTTGGAAAAATAAAAACAACAAACAAATAAATAAGAAACAAATAAACAAACAGAATATTTTGAATGCTGATGATTTGCTATCAGCCAAGAAGAAATGGTTATTGGATGCCCAAAGAGGTATTCCAGACGAAATGAAGAAAGATCTTTTCCTTGGAGGGGCAGTGTACAGATGGAAGGGAAGATTGAACAATGCTCCAGTTCCCTTTGACGCAAAGCATCCAATATGGTTACCTACGAACAGTCCACTTGTTGATTTGTTGATCAAGCAAGCCCACGACAAGGTAATGCATAATGGCCAACGTGAAACTTTGAACGAACTACGATCCCAATTTCAAATTCCAAGATTGCGTCAACGCGTCCGTCATTTTATCTACAAATGTACGATTTGCAAGAAACATGGTGGTAAAGCTTATCGTTATCCAGAATCTTACGATTTACCAAAGTCTAGACTACGAGTTGGTGCCGCTTTCCAGAACATTGGAATCGATTATTGCGGTCCATATTTGGTGTATAATGTATTCGACAAAACGAAAGAAAAGTTCAAGGTATGGATTTCATTAATCACATGTCAAGCCAGTCGGGCTGTATATTTAGACATTGCTACAGACTACAGTGGAGAGTCGTGCATTGAAGTATTAAGGAGATTTATGAATCGCAGAGGAATCCCAGAAGAAATCTTTTCAGACAAAGGTTCAACATTCACTGCAGAAAACGTACAAAACTTTGTTACAAATTGTCAAATTCGATGGAAGTTTAGCCTCGAGAAAGCACCTTGGTTTAATGGGTTTACAGAGAGACTTGTGAAATCCGTGAAAACGTGTTTGAATAAAGCTTTGAACAACAAAACGCTGAAGTACGATGAATTGACAGAAGAACCTCTCACCCCGAATCATTTATTATACGGTAAACGTCTCGGACGTAACACAAATACAACAAACAACAACAGTGACAGTTTTGAGTTGTCAGAAAACACGAAGCAAGCAATTGAACACTTTTGGAAACGTTGGAAAACAGAATACTTACTCAAGTTGAGAGAAACACGAAAGAACTCAAGCGAAATGATCAACGAGAATGATATCGTTTTAATCAATGAGGAAAATGCTAAACGTAATGATTGGAGGAAAGGTAGAGTGAGTAAATTGTTACGAGGAAGAGATGGTAAAGTTCGCGGAGCCGAACTCGTCGTTGTAAACAAATACGGTAACGGAATTCTCCGAAGACCTATCAATAAACTATTTCCGTTTGAGTATCATCACTCACGAGTAAGTGATGACAAGAACAATCAAGAAGTGAAAATCAAATTCATCGACGAACGCGACCTCCCCTCGTGCGTGGGAGTGTGATATTTTTATTGTATTATATTGTTTTAGGTCATCGAGACTAATCGAGGCCTATTTAGTGTTTTTGTTAATTTTGTTTATTAACAGTCCTCTAAAGAAAGTCATTGAGACAACACGTAAAATATTTCACTATCGTCTACACAAGATCACTAAAAAGGGAATAGTTTAGGAGAGGCGTAATAAATTCGGGTGGAGTAAGCAGTGGCGGAGATGTTTACAAAACTCTACCGCCACTTTTTTCCCGTAAACCGCCCTGACGCCCTAACTCTTTTCCGCGTTTACAACTGACTTTTATTTAAACGGACGATAGCATCTTCTAGGTATGTGCAAGCCATAGCATAAGGGTCCCATTTTTACATTACACTAACTCTCAAAAGGTCTCCTTAAGGTTTACAAAAAACCAATTTTATCGCTCGCTCTCGCTCGCGGGTCGTAATTTTCAAAAATTTGGACCAAAATCGAGTTAAAATCAACAAAACTTTTGTGTGGGTGTGTACAATCATGGTCGAAAACACTATTGAAAATTAAGCTTATTTCCTCGTTTTTCGAAATTCGGAGTTCGGGCGAGAAAGTCGATTTTGGGCCATCTCTCAAATTTAATCAGATATTTCAATTTGGCTCGGGTTTACAGACCTCCAGGCTATATTATGAGCCTTAATGGACCATTTTTTAACTTTTGGATCCTCAGTTCCTAAGGTTCTAAGTTTTAAGTCTCATGTTAAAACTCAGAGTTAAAACTCTACCCTTCCAACCTACTTTAGAGCACTTACAAATTGATTGTGGTTCCCGGTGGATTTCCCTTTTTTCTCAAAATATTCCGACCATGATTGCAGATATTCAGTTTCAATTTGATAGGCGGTAAGTTCTAAGGATTTTGCCTTTAGTGATGTCCAAGCGACATTTTAATAAAGAGTAAAGCAGGAAAATCTACTAGCCAGTATGTATGACATTCGAAATTTAAAATGGATTAAAAGTGATCAAATTTTCTCGGTCTTAATATTCTAAGCAGGAAGAATCTGGTTCAGAAAATCTGAAGCTGGTAATTCAATTTTATAGATGGTCATGAAGAAAAAAAGTGGTATAGGGTAATTCAACTATGAGAAAATAAACAGTACAGCATAGAACTATCAAAGGTTTTGTTTTTAAGTAAGAGCAATCGTTTGGTTACTCATCAATTTTAATTTACCAGCTTTTTCACATTGGATTGACAGGTATGTGGAGCAAGATTGGTGAGAAAGAGGAAAAAACAAAACATTATTTTGCTTAAATCAGCTCAATATAACAATAGGCAGACACTGTCCTTATATGAAACATGCGACTAAATATGAAACGGGAACATACAAAAATAAAACCTTTATTTTAATTGTATAATAATTAAATTTTTTCAAACTTTATCTTCCGGTTCTTTTTTTTCACATATTGACCAGTAAAATTAATGTACAATTATAAAACCAAAAATACAAACAGACTGCTCTATAAACTTATATATTGTAAACTTTGTTAAAACAACGAGTAACGCTCATTTCCATGAAAAAAATAGGATTGACAAGTGTCAAGTGTACTCTTTGTTTTCTCATTTTACAGTGCGTTCCAAAAAGAGCGGGCAGATTTTTACATAAAATGAAATTCTCATAATTGATGCCGCCAATTTTTTTGATTATTTATTTAATACTTCAATTTCAAAAACCTATTCAATCATCTTGGGGATAAATCAATTAAATGAACATTGTCGAAGAGTGCTTCATACGCCCGCAGAGCTTAGTATCAAAATTTATTGTAAATTTTATATCAAATATTCAATTTAATAATAGATCGATATTTTATTAAATGTTTGATTTAATAATAAAGAAAAAAAAGAAACGAAATTTTGATCATCTTGGCTACTGAGTATCTAAATAAGTCGGAGGCGACCCGAAGGCTCCTCTTCTCCTCTTGAAAGCTATCTACCCCAATGTAGGGGAGGGCGCCACTCTTTCTCCCTGGATTGCTCCACTTACCCTTGATCCTTCTCTTAATTGCTGGCTGAGCATCAAGCAGAGAGGCACCAAGTACCATTTTGGTAATCTTTGGTATGACCCGGTTGAGTGTTGAACCCGCCTCAACCTTGCGAACCGTAGCCGGATGCTCTACCACTGCACTATGGTCTGGAGTATCATTGCGAAGCGCTATTAGGGATCAGCCAGAGGTATTAACAAAAATAATTTTAAAGTTTCGGTTCAAAAGATTATAATTTTCGAGAAACATTCATAAAAACATACAAAATTCATCCAAAGTTCTCGATTCGGTAAAGTTCTGAAACGTCATAATAAAAGAAAGAAATTTTCCATTTTTCATTATACTTCCCAAACTACCGTTCATTTTTCTATTATCAAAGTAAAAATGTTTTTAATGTTTTTCTCTATCGGCCACAATCTGGAAGTATAGAAAAATGGAAAAAACATCACTACAAAATCATATATCGACCTGTGCCGACCAATCCAGATTCTATTCAGCGCGCATAATCAACTCAGAGAAAAGCAACCATTCAAGATCTTGGATTCAAAGTTGATATTTTTTCGTGTCGTTGAAAACACAACTCAGAAATGTCAACAACGCTTTTTAAAAAGAGTCAGCGATAGGAGAATCATAACATAAAGATTTGTCTATTATTTTAGATTATTATTTTTTATTTTTTCTATTATTCCATTCCATTCCATATTCTTTGAAAACTCAAACTCTGATACTCTGGCTAGAGGATTTCATATTTCGCACCATAACAGAAAACTGAAACATAAAAACATCAGCAGCGACATATTTCAATAGGTCCATTCTTGCTCAAGAATTACCCGTCTTGAGGCACTCAAAAAAGATTTCTCATTCTCGGAAAGATTTTTGGATGAGGCTGTTGCATTCTTGTAGTTAATTGGAACGATTCGTAATCTCTTGTTTTCTTGGATAATTTTAAGAGTTTTGACCAATGATTTAAGAGGATTCATATTGTTGAAGGAAAAATGAAGAAAACCTGGTAAAATGTTTTTTTCAGCTAACTCCAGTAGTACCAAACTTTTAGCTGATTGAAGTGATATGCTTCGTCGATCTTATCAATATTGAAATTTGAATAGATTCAACTAACGGCACTTTCGAAATTTTTTCTTTGAATATTTCCAAACAATATCGCAGATAGTGTAGATTGAGTTTTTCTTCTTGATAACAAAATCTATCTCAGTCAAAAATTTACCCGTTAATTCGATCGCTCTAAATGGCAGCGTCAGCAAATCAAATAAATATATTTTGATCTTCTGTCTCTCTGAAAAACAAAAGAAAACAAATCAATATAGGTATACAGGGGGGGTTTGTAGGGGTTCGAAATACCGTTTTCCCGTCAAAATTTTTGCTGAATCCCGGAATCCCGAAAATTGAAAAAAATAATAGCACCGTCACACAAGTTTGTACAGGTTCAAATACCGGCAAAATGACAAAAAATAAGGCTAAATACCGTCACCGTCTGATAATACCGTACTAAAAAAGGGCCAATCCCGTCACACCGTAAAACTACAAACCCCTCCCCCCCATATACACAATACAGATATACTCATTCATATTAATGTCTATATTTTATCTTGAGAGAAAGGATTTCCCGGAAAAAATAACAATAGTTAATAGCAGAGTACTTTCCGTCGGAATTTCCAAATGGCTTCACCTTTGGTACCATTAGGATTCAAAATTACAGAATTAAATCTAAATCATATAGTCACGGCTGGAGAGACACCTATTTTGACCACTTCCCTTCTCTTCTCTTTTCATCCTTTTAGGTCATATTTTTGGGTCCTTTTATACGATTTGTTGGATAAGCAATTTCGCAATGAATGGTCTTTAGGACCCGGACGGAAATCATTTCGTGTGTTAAGTGTGTAAAGTGTCGTTAGTGTTAATGTAGTTAATGTTTCTAATTAATTGAAATTAATTAATTAAATGAAATTAATTGAAATTAATTGAAATTAATCATATAAATGAAAACGCTGCATCAAAACTGAAGGGCTAGAGTAGAATCTCTAACCTATCTCAGGCAAGAAAAAGTGAAGCCTTAAAAAATACGCCGTATTTTTGACGATAGATTGAATCTAGCAATTCCTTTGTTTACGATTGATATTTTTTTCGAAATTTAGCGGTAAATTTTCGTTTCAATCTGTCATTTGTGTAAAAACCAGGCGGGTTGCTCAAGGCCGCGCAGCTTTGGTAGGATTTGTTGGCTTCAAATCCTACCAAAGAGATTGACTTCTAGCCTTCGGCTTCTACTTCATTGATCAAAACTGCATGAAATTTTTCATTTTTTTGATGACGTCATAGGTTGAAAACTTAAAAATAGTCATTACTTAACTTGAGGACTTGTCAGAATCGTCCGGATAAAAATTAAAATCGTAAAAAAAAGTGAGTTTATCATAGCAGAGAATGCTATTGATGTTCAATACTTTACTAGGTAGATGATTAAGGCTTAAGAACATTAGGCTTTGATGGCCTAAAAATTAAGAACAAGTTAGGACCATTTACAGAACATACTTTACGTTTTTGGGTGTTCTTATGTTCAACCCCTTTAAACCATTTATCACAATGAATAAAAGGGAGCTCCGCGAAGCTGCTAGCAAGGTAGTTAAACAAAGGGAAGCAGAAAGCAGGGAGACCAACCAATCCGCACAAGAGGGCCAAATGCTGATGGAACTTGATTAGAAACAAACTGACCAGCAGATCTAGGTGGAATGGACCTCACATCAGTGAAGGGGCTGGTGTGCGGAAACAAGCGTAGAGAGTTAGGCCCCGAAACGTCATACACTTCTCTCCTGATGATCCATGAAGCCTGAATCCAATATGTGGAGCAGATCTGCTGGTTCCTTTTCTAGTCAATAGAATAAAGCGGGGATAAAACACTTTCAATCAAAATCCTAACGGGGATAATTGATAAAAATTAGTCCAAAGTCGAGAAATCCCGTGATATGGCTTTGGAGTGCAATTTTATACACTACATTGAATTTTGGTTGGGGATCAAAGTCGATATCCCAGTGGGGATGAGAAATCAGGGTACTTTTTCAACTTGGCAAAATTTTCCAGTGGGACTGGAATCCCAGCAGATCTGTGACACAGGGGTATGCAGCTATTCAATTTCAATTTGATAGGCGGTAAGTTCTAAAGCTTAGTGATATCCGAGCTGCATTTGAATAAAGAGTATAGCAGAAAATCTACTTTGCCGGTATGTACGGCATTGAAGTTTAAAATGGATAAAAAGTGATCAAATTGTCTCTGTCTCAATATTCTAAACAGCAAGAATCTGGTTCAGAAAACCTGAAGTTGTAATTCAATTCTATAGATGGTCACGAAGAAAAAGAGAGATATACGGTAATTCACTACGACGGAATAAACAGTAACGTGAGATCGGGTAACTTGCATCAGTGGTGGAAAACATGCATAGCCCTCAAATAAATGACCTGTCTGGTCAATAAAGTACAAAATTAAATCAAAACAAAAATGGTAGAGTAAATCTGCTAGCGGAGCTGCGTAGTTTATTTGTTTTGAAATTTTGCTGCTTTGATTGGTCAGTCATTTGCTGGCTATGCAAATTTCCCTCCACTGATGCAAGTTACCCGACTTCACGGTACAGCATAGAACTATCAAAGGTTTTGTTTTCAAGTAAGAGTAATCGTTTGCTTACTCATCAATTTTAATTTACAAGCTTTTTAATAAATTGACATGTATGTAGAGCAAGATTAGTCAGAAAGAGGAAAAGAAAAACATTTTTTGTTTATAACAATATAACAACATGCAGACACTGTCTTCATATGAAACATGCGTCTAATATGAAACGGGAACACTTAATATATAAAGAAAAAACCTTTAAATACTTTTCAATTGTATAATTGAATTTTCTTGTTCTTTTTTTTCAGATATTGACCAGTAAAATTTATGTACAATTATACGTAACCAAAAATACAAATAGACTGTTCTATAAAATCATATATTTAAAACTTAAACAAACTTAAAATAACGATAATAACGAAATCTAGTCGAAATCTATAAAATATCGAATTAACAAGTGTCAGCTCCTTATTTTCTCATTATACAGTGCGTCCCAAAAAGAGTGGGCAAATTTTTACATAAAGTAAAATCCTCATAATTGATGCCAAATTCATGCAAAATTCATCCATCGGTAAAGTTCTTAACAGTCATAAGAAAGAAATTTTCCATTTTTCATTATATTTCCCAAACTTCCAAGGAACAACTATACCGTTTGTTTCTCTATCATCACAGCCACAAAATGATTTATTTTTCTCCATAGGCCACAATGTCGAAGAATTGAAAAATGGAACAAATATCACTACGATTTCATATATTCTTCGCATATAACAGAAAACTAAAACGTAAGAACATCAGCAGCGACATATTTCAAAAGTTTGATTTTTGCTCCACAATTACCCGTCTTGATGCACTCAAAAAAGATTTCTCATTCTTAGAAAGATTTTTGGATGACGTTGTTGCATTCTTGTAGTTAATTGGAACGATTCGTAATCTCTTATTTTCTTGGCTACTTTTAATAGTTTTGACCAATGATTTAAGAGGATTCATATTGATCAAGGACAAAGGAAGAAAACTGGTAAGACGTTTCCTTCAGCTGATTCCAGTAGTAACAAACTTTTAGCTGATTGAGGTGATATGCTTCGTCGATCTTATCAATATTGAAATTCGAATAGATTCAACAACGGCACTTTCGAAAAGTTTTCCTCGAATATTTCCAAACAGTGTAGATTGAGTTTTTTCTTCTTGATAACAAAATGTATCTCAGTCAAAATTTACCCGTTAATTCGATCGCTCTAAATAGGCAGCGTCAGTGAATCAAACAAATATATTTTGATCTTCTGTCTCTCTGAAAAGCAAAAGAAAACAAATCAATATAGGTATACACAATACAGCTATAATTAATCAACCAATATTAATGTCTATATTTCATCTTGAGAGAAAATAACAATAGTTAATAGCAGCGTAATTTCCGTCGGAATTTCCAACTGGCCTCACCCTTGGTACCATTAAGATTCACAGTTATATAATTGAAAAGATTTGAAAAGATTCACAGTTATATAATTGAATCTATATCAGATAGTCACGGCTGGAGAGATACCTATTTTGACCAACATTTGGCAATGGCTATATGATACTAGATAAAGAGGGCGATTAGAATTATCCTGAAGCAATCTAATTATAGATGCTTATATGCTTCTTTTTAATTTTCAATTTCCAACTTGCAAGAGGTTCGTGTTCTTTTTCTTCATCAATCATTTTCGTTTTTCCATTTTTCCATTTTTCAATTTTTGTCTCCGCTGCAAATTATATTGAGACAGACTTTTTAAGATAGTTTCATTAAAAGGAAATGAGTTAATCACGGAAAATTACACCCGTTTATCACTAGAAAGTCTGTGGGCGATTAACAGTCAGAATATGACATTGCACGTCAGTAATATCGTAAACGCGCCATATTATTCTCAACAACTCGATTTATGACCAAAGAATATCCAATTTTCAAAAATCGGGAGCCACCAAACCGTCAACCAGGTTTTCCTAGTACACGCCGGGTAAGGTGGCCATCGTCCTCCCACAATCCAAATTTTTTTTTTTTGTTTTTTCTTTTTTCAGATGTTAAATCGCGATAAAAAAGCGGTTTTCGTCTGACAGGCTACGGGTAAGGTAACTGGAAAAAGCGTCCGTTCTTATATTATCATCTTTCCAAAGTGTCTGTAAACTTTCAGCCAGCTAGTCAGTCTACTTTTAAAAGATTTGACCATTTTGAGAAACTTGGAAAAGTATTTTTCATTCCCGTGTTTAGAAAATAGTCTTAACTCTTTCAGACATGGCAGGTCTGATAACATTTATAAAGTCTGTCGCAATATAATTTGCAACAGAGGCAAAAAAGGCTATAACTTAGAATATAGAATTCGTATAATACCAGTTTTGTGCTTGTTGAAAAGACAAACAGGAGTGGGATACTATCATAGAGAAAACAAACTCAACGAATATTGGAAAATGATGCTTGAAAATAAAGAAGAAGAAGAAAATCAATATTTAATTTTCAAGTTCAATGATTATGCTATGATTATCATTTTCACCGCACGAGTGATTCTTTGATCTTAGAACATCATCAATGTGGAAAGGATTTAGTCCAAAGTTTATCACTAATTGACTTCAAAAACCATCAAAAAACAACGAAAAAGAGCGTTTACGACGATCTTATAATATAAAAATGAAGATCATAGCATTATTTTGCAAGAAGTTCATTTTCATTTTCTTCATCTTTCATTTTCGTTTTTCCATTTTTCAATTTTTCAATTTTTGTCTCCGCTGCAAATTATATTGAGACAGACTTTTTAAGATAGTTTCATTAAAAGGAAATGAGTTAATCACGGAAAATTACACCCGTTTATCACTAGAAAGTCTGTGGGCGATTAACAGTCAGAATATGACAATTTTTAAACATGTTGTAAATTACTATTAGCTACGATAATGAAACACTAAGCTCTAGTTTAGGAGTAGTTGAACTATTCATTGGGGGTCTTGTATCAATCCGTTTTTTAAGTCAGTACTCAGCAATATATAACCTGATTACAGATGGTCATAATTTTCTTACGCGAACGGTAAACCTCTAAAGGCGCTTGAAAATTAAACATCTTAGAAAAACAGTCCTTCCGTGGAAAATTCTACAACAAGAATCTTGTTGTGTGCATGAAACTCAGAAACTAAATTTTCCTGAAATGGCACTCTATTTTGAAACACAATCACGCAACTTTCTTGTCATTGCCAGTCCTTTTAGACGAGCGCGAGCGAGCGATTTCTAGATTGTATGTTCGTCAGATTGTTATGTTTTCACCCATCCCTTTAGAGCTTCAGCGTGGTGGGCAGAAAACAATTCACAATCTAATCTCAATATATAGTCTTCTATAAAAAAACTCAACCCAGCTGGCACACAACGTTGTTTCAACGTTTATCTAACGTTCACAACGTCCATATAACGTTAGATGAACGTTAAAACAACGTTGTGTGCCAGCTGGGAAAGAAAGCGAATTTGATATGAACTAAAACGAAAGTGCCTACAAGGTCCTCGATTAATTTAATATCGTTTATTGATTATCGATTTTCCTAAATACCGTTTCACGTCAAAATTTTTGCTGAATCCCGGAATCCCGAAAATTGAAAAAAATGATAACACCGTCACACCAGTTTGTAGAGATTAAAATAAGTTAGGCTTAATACCGTCACTGTTTGATTTTGAAATACCGTTTTCCCATCTCTTTTTTTATCAAATCCCGTAATACTGTACTTAAAAAGGGCCAATCCCGTCACACCGTAAAAGTACAAACGCCCCTGTCAAAGGAAAGTCGTGTTTTTATCAGAAGGAGAGTATTGTTTTTATCAAAAGAAAAGTAGTGTATTTTTTCAAAAGAAAAGTAGTGTTTTTTATCAAGATTTATAATTTCCCAATTACGTAGATGGTCATTTTATAAATTCGTGTTTCTGTTTTTCGCATGTTATATTTTTTAAGTAATCGTTTTCCAGGTTGCCGCGGGCCTATTTCCCACGAGAGCCTTGAAACAGTTAATAACTAAATTAGATAAAAGGATACAAGCCTGTCTCAACAAAGTATTTAGTCTGGATATCCAGACCGTAAACTATTTCACGGGCTAGTTTTTGATAATTTTTTTTCTTGTTTACGGTCTGGTCCAACTAACTCGCGTGCAGGGATATTTGTCCCTGCATATGCGAGTGCATCTGATTGGTCAATTCGCGGTGAGTCACTGAGTAGAACTTTCGATTTCGTTTCTATGCAAACGCGTAATTTATGGAAAAAGCTGGCATTGCAAAAAAAGATAAATAAACAAAATGGCTGATGGAAAAATGTGGCTGACGTTTGCATGTAGTTCAAAGTAGTTTTGAAAGGCTTTTGAGTTTGTAAAAGAGGTTTGATGGTAAGTGTGCCTGTTTGCCTGGGTTTCCAAAATTTTGAGATGCTGTCATCAAGGGTTCACTCACATTCTGTGTCATTCAAACTGTACAAGACTTTTTAAGTTGCACCAGACACTAAAAATTTAGAAACTTTGTATGTTGAGGTAAGAGCTTTTTTCTGAAATTTTGAGTCTGGACACCCAGGCTACAAATTATCTGATGTTCACTTATCCCCTTGTCCTCCATTTTTGTTTTTAAAGCCGTACATACTTTCAAAAGCCGTACTTACGTTTTTTTCTAAAGGGTAAGTAATTTAGGGTAAGTAGCATTTTTAGGCTACCCATGAAACAAACCAAGCGAATTCCAACAAACACTTAGACTGACCAAAAACTATACAGGCAACTAGCCATGTTGAATAATGAATAACTGCAAAAACTCAAGTATCAAAACAATGATAAGAACAGTTAATGCACATTTTAAATAGTTATAATTATATGTGTCATTTTTTTATTAATGGAGTTTTTAATTATTCAACATGACATGACATGACTAGCAAAAGTGGTATTGCCCTCCCATATCACAGACCCTGGATCCTCATTGGAAAATTAGTCTTAATGAATCATCTCAGGATAAAAAACCCTGAAATTTCATCCCACTATAAAATTTACAGTATTCTCTTTAAACTATAGGAGAGTCACTGTAGTTTTAAAAATTCCTTCTAGGCAAGAGTTTTCCATTTGCTGATTTAGTATAACCTCATTTCATCCTTATGTAAAAAAATTTTACCCGCTCTCTGAGAAAATGTGCAAACTTCCAAGTTCGATTAAAAATGAATTTACATTTTCGACAATATTTCAATTTAAAGAAAATGTATCTAAATTCCACAATGAGTACATAGAAATTGTTCAAAGTTGTCAAGATCGGCTGCGTTTAGACCAGCCTGGCATTTGTAATTGCTTGCAGTATTCTTTTGAATTCTATTGTTCCGCGCAATTATTCGGTTTGTCAAATGCCTAATGATGCCAGCGTGTTGGCATTTCGTTGGCATTTGAAACGCCATTTTGAGCAAAGGAATCCCCTTTTCTGGCATTTCAAATCAAACAAAGGAACCAAAACAAAGAGAAAGAATGACATTTTTGATTTTTTAAAGTATTTGCACGTTTTTTATTCAGTTCTTTCTATAGATTGTAAAATTTGCAAGATTTGCCATAGCCTAGCCCTACGGCAAAAAGTTTCAGTCTTAATGACTGCAGTTTTTGAGAAATTCCATGCTTTTCATTGTTTGATCTGTCAAAATTGAACTTGAGGGAATCACCTTTTCAGTAATGACTCTAAAAAGACGATTCCTTAAATGCCATGACAGAAAATACAATGGAAAAGCTATTAAAACTAAATCCCTCATGAGCAAATGCCAAATCACAAAAACCAGTTGGTCTAAACGCAGCCATCGTCTTATAAAATATACCACTGTCACTATTCATTAAAAAATATTCTCATGATAATTATTATTGATGATGAATAAAGTACCGCTTTAGATATTTCCCAAGGTGTTACATTATATAAAAGGAATGATAAATTGTTTTTTTTACTACAGGGTGTCCGGAAAAAAGTATCGAGTCGTACCACTCCTATAAAAAGAAAGTTCTTGTGTGTGTTTCACTAAATTTACAATGTTTATCAAAGTTTCTCTGTGTCATTAATTGTCAGGAGACATCTGTTATGGATAACTTTTGCAAAATACAATTCTCGATAACTCTAACGTCATAAAAATTGTAAAGAAAGTTAATTCTTTTAATACAATAATGACCGGTTATTGAGGGCTGTACTGAGAAATATTGCCCGAGGTCAAGTAACGACCGAGCTTGCGAGGTTGTTGCGTTGACCGAGGGCAATATTTTCAGTACAACCCGAAAAAAAACCGGTCATTATTGTATTTGTTAACCGCTTCCTTCAGCTTCGATTGATTTTTAGCGTTTTATCCAGGAAAAATAGCGAAATAAAGCAGAAAAAACAAGCGAAGAGAGATAAAAAATTGCTATAATTTCTGACGTCAGAAATAAAAAATGAGAGAAATGATGTCAACGCATTGTTCATTTTCCTTTGAAAAGATGACGTCACAATGAATTTTCCTAACGACGGGCAACTCTGGACAATGTAGGCCCGTCGTCATGCGAAAAAAACCAATTGCATTGCGCAAAAAGTCGTGTAGCCCGTTTCGAAAAAGTAACCGGTTAACAATAATACAATAATGACTGGTTAGTGAGGGCTGTACTGAGAAATATTGCCCGAGGTCAATTAACAACCGAGCTTGTGAGGTTGCTGCGTTGACCGAGGGCAATATTTTCAGTACAGCCCGAAAAAACCGGTCATTATTGTATTTGTTAACCGTTTCCTTCAGCCTCGATTGATTTTTAGCGCTTTATCCAGGAAAAATAGCGAAATAAAGCGAAACAAGCGAAAAGAGATAAAAAATTGTTATGATTTCTGACGTCAGAAATAAAAAAGGACAGAAATGATGTCAACGCATTGTTCATTTTCCTTTGAAAAAGTGACGTCACAATGAATTTTCCTAACGACGGGCAACTCTGGACAGTGTAGGCCCGTCGTCATGCGAAAAGAACCAATTGCATTGTGCAAAAAGCCGTGTAGCCCTCTTCGAAAAAGTAACAGGTTAACAATTAATCATAATGACTGTTGTAAAAACAATTATTATGTTGGTATATATTTTCTTACATTTTGTTAAACACACGCAACAACCTTCTCCTTAAAATCATGTTCGAACTCAATTTTTTCCGGACACCCTGTACATGCTTTTTTTTATCCATTTCATCATGGAAATTCTTAACTTTTCGGGGGAAAATCTTCCTAGAATAATGGCAATCTAAGGCAAGGCCAATTTAATTATGCCAAGCCACCCCAAAAAGAGGGTTGAAAAAATACAAATGAAAGTAGAATTTCACCTCTCCTAAAAATGCAGCAAAAACTACTATTTCGTAAAATTTCGCATTGTGCGATTTGATTATTCATATATGAAATAATCATATTAAACGAACGGGGAGTACTAAGTTTGAAGAATGCAGGGTCGGATCTGAAGAACTGGCTTTAAAGAGAATTTGGAGACTAGGGAAGATAAAAAAAAACAGAACCTTAGCGTCAGTACATACCTGCCAGTTAAGTACCCCCCCCCCTTGACCATTAATACAATGCAATAAATAGAACAGGGCTAGTGCTATTTTGTCACCTAAAAGTGAACTGTCCCAGTGTGGCCAAGGTAAAAACCAAATACAATATCCAAAATTGAATCAAAACAAACCAAAAAGCCCAAAGTACATATTTTGCTATTTTGGACATTTTTGGCTGTTTTAACACTGCTCCACATGGATGTAACCTTTTATCTTAGAGGGGTAAGCAAAATATGTGTACATATCCGAAATCCTCAATATTCGCAATTATACTATAGGTGATACGTCATCATCAGCAAAAAGTAACAATCCTCGTTTTTTCTCAATCTCCTTTCATTTTTCATCATACATTTCAAAAACTTATTTAATCATTTAGATTATTCACCTCTAATATATCTTTCCAATAGTGTATAACTTTCTACTTTAGCAAACTGGGTGCTGAGAAATTGTTTGAAAAATAAAGTATCCGCATACTTTTGAGACGACAGACTTTAATGACATTAGATACAATACTATACCTCAATAGAATAAAATCAAACACAATCAACTTTGGTGGGCATTTTTTTTAACAATTTTGTTGATGTCTGGAAAAATAATTATCAAAGGAGTTTAATTTGGCCATTGAGGGGGTATTTTTGACAAAATATTACTGTTAGACAAAAAAATAACTGTTTTTAAGCTCGAAAAAGTCACAAATTTGGAAAATACATGAAATATTTTAAATTTGGTGGAAATTTTAAGTTTGGATTTCAGGTAAATTTTTAGGACATATTTCCTTTTGCATAAAATACTTCTTCCTTTAAAGCTGAAACTTTGTTACTGCTGTTGTTTGCCTCGCATCCACATATCATTGAGACGTGAGTTAGAGATCTTTGAGAATTTATGATTGACTTTAATCGATTTTGAGCAGGTCGATCAACTTTGATATACTTCCGGGGATTTCTTATAAACCAGACTCGCCCACTTTGATACATTTTTTAATCGATGACTAATCAATTAGTTCCGATAATCGATAGGTAATGGAGCCTGTGTAGCACCATGTCAATATCACTTTATCTAGAAGTTTCTAACACCGTGTTATATCATATTCGTTTTCTAAATTTTATTCCACATCGCGAAAGCCTATCGTAATACTTTCGCTATCACATTTCAGACGTGTAGTATTCTCAGAGTAGACAGGGCAAACTGAATCGCTAACTAAAAGTAGCAATTGTATCCCTAGCTTTTGCATATAATTCAAAAAGAGAAATGGGCCACGGTTAATAGCATTCATTTAACAGTTCAAAGATCGTTCATGCAATAAACAAATTTTGGTGCAACAAAAAACACACAAACATACACATCAATTCATTGTTTAGAGTCAGATACATCAGATACATCAGATTCTTTGTAGGGTGACTGATAAAAAATCCCTCCCGATGAGACCCCCGCCCCTCTGGAATATCTGGCCAAAATTTCGTTCGTACCCGGTAAAAAAATAACCTACATTATAAGCCCAATGGAAAAAATGATTTTGATTTCATCTCCATTCAAAATTCTGAAAAACCTAGCCATTTACACAAATGATTTAATCTGCTTTCAAGGACAACACTGATGTGTGATAAAATCAATTAGGAGTGTCCTCGCAGGTTGAATTTCAGAAAAAGCCAAACTGTGATATTAGCCCGGGGGGGGGGGGTACTTAGGCAAAAATAAGTCCGCACATACCCCTCATTCACCAACCCTAGGACCTCCCCGGGATGTTATCAATGAATAGTCCTCGAGTTCAAATTTAAATCCGTCCAGGGGATTGCCCTAAAAAAATTCAAAATATAGGGGGGATTTTTTAAAAGTAGGTAAACAATTCAGAGAAAGCCTCTGAAAATTAGAAAAAAGTCAAGGGGGTACCTCAAAATGCAGTTTCACATTCAAAAAATGACCTCCTAGGCATCAGTGGTAAAATTCTAAAATATAATACAGTGCCGTAGGAAGCATTTTCATATTGAGGGGGCTGAAGTTTAGTGACACCGCGAGGGCCAACCATGGTTTGGCCCGAGGGGAAAAATTTTGAAAATTTGAGCTCTAGATTGCTTGAAAATGCACTCAATTGTGACAATTATGACAAATTAAAAAAGAAAAACTTTGCATTTTGCAAAATAACCATTTTTGAAAAAATTATTGGTACGGCACTGTAATAACTTTTTTTTTGTTGAATTTCATATTTATCCGTCCAGTAGATTACTTTCAAAAAACTTTTAAAAATCTTAAAAATAGGCAAAAAAACCAGGGAAGGCCTCGGAAATTTAGACAAAAGTTTAGGGGGTACCTCAAAAAGTTGTGAAAAAATCTAGGAGTTTTCTGAAATCGCAGTTTAACATTCCAAAAACTACTTAACATGGGTGGTAAAATTCTAAAAAAGGCATTAGCCAAAATAATTTGCAGAAATTTGGTTTCGCATATTAGGAAAGGAAATTTCCTAACATTAAAGTACTTTTTGCTTTGCTGTTTTCGTGCGAGATAGAAAGAAATATTTATCTTTACGTAAGTTTGTTGTGTATTGATACATTTATTGATATTATTGTATCAAAGAAAGTTATGAATTACAATATATAATCGTGTTTTTTTTTTACTAATGTGGCCAAACACCATGGCAAAAATTATTTTTGTTTTGAAAGAAAGTTGAAGTTTTGATTTTCAAATTAATGATAAATTAATTACATTCATATATTGGATTCGTGAAAGTTCCATACACGCGAGCAAATTTAAGCATCTTAAATAGCAAACGTAGATGGAACGTACAGTCCACTCATAGCAATTCCAGCTCGGATGAGGAATCTTATTTGCTCGAATTACAGAGAGATTCGAATTATAGAGAGTTATATTCTAAGAAAGTTTTTCCTTGAATGGGGACTGGGGATTAAAAATAGATTCGAAACAAACAGGAGTTTTAATAAGCGAAAGTCTACACGTTTTTTTTTTTTATAAGAACGTCAAAAATTTTCGAAGCCTTCGGATGTTCTTAGTTTTTTGGATTTGAAGCCTAAAAATGTTCTTAAAATGTTCTTATTTTCAGCATTTTTTGAGCATTTTGATGTAATTTCTTAAGAAAATGCATGTTTTTAAGTCTCCAAAGCCTTAGAATGTTCTTAGAATGTTCTTAAATTTATGGGCCTCGAAGCCTTATGTTCTTATATAGTTTGTTCTTATAAAAAAAACGTGTACTGTATACGTAGACATCTACTGTTTATTGGAAGAAATAGGTGCGGAAGTTTGGGCCGCTTGAAAAAGCAAGAATGGTACCCCAGGGGTCTTCTGGCTGTAGGGTGACACGTTTTTTCGTACGGACAAACTAAATAAGATCATTGACCAAAACATTAGAAGAACAAGTTAAGAACACTTTAAGACTTCAAAACACCCGTATAAAGATACTCACAAAATGGTAAAAATAAGAACATTTTATAAACATTTTTGTGTTTAAAACTCTCAAGAAGAACTTTTAAGAAGACTTCAAAATTTTGGACGTTGGTATAAAACGTGTAGCTGTTTGTCTCTAAGGCCCCAAATAAACTGAAATTAACCGGTTAATAATTTTGAGACCCCCTGTTCTAATAGGACGGCTCGTTTTTTCTGTTTTTTTTTTTATGATTCAGCTATCAAAAGCTTAAAGGGACATAACAGTAGTGACGAAATTTTGTAAACAAACCGCATATACAGCGGGATACAAAATCAAAACAAATGTCACATGTCAAAATAAAAAACGACTGTTTCAATTGTTTTACAAGTTTGTTTTAGACACACGTGATTTTAATTGTTCTCTTTAATGACAAGTGGTTCGCGCAATGTTTACATTTTACTACTTTTATGTTCCTTCAATTGCATTTTCAGATACGCATTAGGCCACAGCACATGATTTCGTCTAAATTGCTAATTCATTTCAACCTTTGCTTTTTAAACAACTGTTTCAGGGGTGTGAATTAAAATTTGTACATTTTTGTACTCTTGAACTATTGACTGATTCGATTGAAAAAAAGGGGATTTAGATATCAAATGAAATATCAAATTTCATTTCGATACGAAATCAATATATAAAAATGATGGCTTTGCTTTTGTTGGAGATCGTTTTCAAATAAACGTTTGAAAATTTTTTAATCTTTTAGTCCTAACTTACGCAAACTTCCAAAATTTGGTTTTGTGAACATATACGTTTGATAATGAATACGTTCTCATTTGGAGGATGAAAACGTATAAATTAACGCGGAGGATAAATTTCAGAGTTTTTAGATTTTACCATTTAAGGCTTCTCAGGGAATATTTAAGTCCATAGCCTTAAAATTCCTATGATAAGGCATGAAAACATAAAAGTTTGCCATATCCCCCTGAAGACATATCAAATATTTCCAGCAGTTCTTTCTTTGAGCTCAGTAAGAATCAAAGGTATACGGGTTGTATCATACAATGGGCTATTCCATTAAAAATCCATACAGGGGGTTGGACGGACCTTTTCAAGTCTAAATAAAATTCTTGGAAATGTCTGATAGACTTTTTGACTTCATAGTTCTCACCCCGTGAGAAGTCCATAAGGAAGGATTATAAACTTAGAGACTTTGTGCAGTAAAAACTATACCTTTTTGATTATCCCCTCCCAGAAAAGGTCTTTCTGGTGTTTCGAATGGCGAATCTTTTAAACGTCTACAAAACAAAGGCGATATTAATTTTTCGCATACTTCCTTAGCAAAAAAGGGGAGAATCTAAGTAAGGGGTCTACTGACTATACTTTCTAACGAAACTATAATAATTGATAGAAGATGTTTAGAAGCAAATTCTGATAGACTAGTGAGATATTCTGAAACATGCGCCGCGTGGTTCTAATAATACACACGTGCATTTTTATAAGAACATTGAAAGTTTTTGAAGCCTTCAGACATTCTTAGCTTTTTAAGTTTTAAGCTTAAAAATGTTCTAAACATGTGTTCTGACTTTCACCATTTTGTGAGTATTTTTGTCCATTTTCTTAAGAAATCGGGTGTTTTTGAGTTTATAAAGCCTTAAAAATATTCTTAACTTTTTCTTAATATCTTGGTCATCGAAGCCTTATGTTCTTATAATCTATATTCTTATAAAAATATTGTTTATTTTAAATTTAAATGCCACATGATGTTCTTAATCGCGAAACATCGATTCAAAATTGAGACCTACAGAGACAGTCTAATTTTGCTTTTAAATGTCCTTTAATTTCTAAAGGAAACTGGGAAAACCTATGAATTTAACCTTTTTACTAGAGGGAAAGTTGCTCATTTTTATTTCCTACTAACAGTTTCTTGGTTCGTTGGTGATATAGCCTGTTTTGTGTCTTTCCTAGCTGGCACACAACGTCGTTTCAACGTTCATCTAACGTTATATGGATGTTGTGAACGTCAAATAAATGTTGAAACAACGTTGTGTGCCAGCTGGGTTTTGTCAATAATTCATTACTTAGCTCTAGTTTAGACGGCCGACTTTCTGCCCTGCCTATTCTAATTGTTAGAGTAGGCAGAAAGAGGGCACAAAGTTGGTTGTTAATATCTTTGCTTGGAAAGGTTTGAAAGAAGACATTGCATTGACTTCAAAAGAGGGCTATGCATCACTTTAGACAGCCCACTTTATGCCCTCTTTAGGGGGGGTTCAGGGGGTACCCGATTCCGCAATTCCGCCAATTTTTTCTCCAATTTCCGTCAAACCGTCTTAAATTGAACCTAAATTCCTTTGAAATTCAATATTTTTGTCGAAAATTCCGCAAATTTTGAATATCTTTTGCCAATTCCGAAATTCCGCAAATTTTTTTGCTAAATTCCGTTTTTCTGCACTAAAATTGTCCAATTTTCCGTCTCCGTCAGAGAACCCAATTTCCGTAATTCCGTCTAAATTTTCACCGAATTCCGCCACTCCGTCCGAAAAAAGGGCCGATTCCGCTCCTCCGCCAACCATGAAACCCCCTTCTTTAATTCACAATTAGAATAGGCAGGGCAAAAAGTGGGCCGTCTAAACTAGAGCTTATGCTCACTTTAGCGGGACTGTAGCATACTTTAAGGGCTCTGACCATAGTGAATTTTGATATTTGTCATGTACAAAATATAACCTTCTGCCTGATGTAGCCCACAAAACTTTGACATAATATACATTTTCTGTTAGGCTAAATATCCTTGAGTCTGAAAATTTATGAATCGCAAAGAAAAAATTTGATGAAGAAGAAAATGAAGACTTTTGCAACGAAGAGTATTTCAACTCTGAAGAGTTTAGTTTGGTCGATGAAGAAATATTTTGAAAAAACTTTTGTGGTAGATGGTGTATCCGTTACCGAACTATCGGAAAATTTTTCTAAAAGCTTACTTGTCTCAAAATCTTGAAGTGCTTTTTGACCTATTTTTCATCCCAATTGTTCATAGAAAAACAGCTATGACTTTTGATGCATCAATTTAGAAAATTTTTCCAAAAGATTTGAAACAGTTCAATTCTTTGCGGACAGTTTGAAAAATTTTCGAAACAAAAAGGTTAATTACCTATTAAAACTTTTTATAAAAGAGGGTGATGCAACATATTATTAACGTCTTTTTAAAGTTCATAACGTCATTTCTAAATTTTTAATTACTTTTGGGATTTCATCAAAAAGCAATTTGTAAAGGCAATTCTTTTTTATAATCGCACGATAGAGTTATTTTTTCTTATTTGGTTCCTCTTCAAAGGCTGCGTTTAGACCAGCCTGGCATTTATAATTGCTTGCAGTATTCTTTTGAATTCTATTGTTCCGCGCAATTGTTCGGTTTGTCAAATGCCTAATGATGCCAGCGTGTTGGCATGTCGTTGGCATTTGAAATGCCATTTTGAGCAAAGGAATCCCCTTTTCTGGCATTTCAAATCAAACAAAGGAACCAAAACAAAGAGAAAAAATGAAATTTTTGTTTTTTTAAAGTATTTGCACGTTTTTTATTCAGTTCTTTCTATAGATTGTAAAATTTGCAAGATTTGCCATAGCCTAGCCCTACGGCAAAAAGTTTCAGTCTTAATGACTGCAGTTTTTGAGAAATTCCATGCTTTTCATTGTTTGATCTGTCAAAGTTGAACTTGAGGGAATCACCTTTTCAGTAATGACTCTAAAAAGACGATTCCTTGAATGCCATGACAGAAAATACAATGAAAAAGCTATTAAAATCGAATCCCTCATGATCAAATGCCAAATTACAAATGCCAGTTGGTCTAAACGCCCTCAAAGAGAGCAATTAATCGTTAATCATACTCTTCGATGCAGCGCCAATGGCTGCGTTTAGACCAGTCTGGCATTTGTAATTGCTTGCAGTATTCTTTTGAATTCTATTGTTCCGCGCAATTGTTCGGTTTGTCAAATGCCTAATGATGCCAGCGTGTTGGCATTTCGTTGGCATTTGAAATGCCATTTTGCCCCTTTTCTGGCATTTCAAATCAAACAGAGGAACCAAAACAAAGAGAAAAAATGACATTTTTTATTTTTTAAAGTATTTGCACGTTTTTTATTCAGTTCTTTCTATAGATTGTAAGATTTGCAAGATTTGCCATAGCCTAGCCCTACGGCAAAAAGTTTCAGTCTTAATGACTGCAGTTTTTGAGAAATTTCATGCTTTTCATTGTTTGATCTGTCAAAGTTGAACTTGAGGGAATCACCTTTTCAGTAATTACTCTAAAAAGACGATTTCTTAAATGCCATGACAGAAAATACAATGTAAAAGCTATTAAAATCGAATCCCTCTTGGGCAAATGCCAGATTACAAATGCCAGTTTCAGTCTTAATCAAAATTGATTTTAATGTTTTTTCTCACATTTTTTTCATCGAACATTTTAATTGCATTCGAAATTAATTTTGTGAAAAAGAAAATCTATAAACAACAATAAAAGAAAAACATAGAGAGAAGAGAAAAATATAAAACTTTCAGTGTAATTTCTTTAATTTACTTTCATAACTGGGAAAAAGTAGTGAAACCCATTGTGCGATTAGCTCGTAATCACATGATAACTCGTACAATTCGAAAATTGCACACGTGATTTTTTTGTTTCGAATTTTCCTCGTCCTTTCGGACTCGGAAAATTAATAACAAAAAAATCACTCGTGCAATTATTCTCGAATTATTCTCGAATTACACTCGTTATCATGTGATTACAAATACAAAGTGTAAAAGAACCTGAAACATTAGATCCCTTTCACATTATAGATTTACTTATCGCAAAACTAGCAGCATGTGATGTAAACCATATTATTATATACCTGTAGGCAAAAACAGCCATTGAATAATTCCTGTTATTATATACCTGTAGGCAAAAACAGCCATTGAATAATTCCTGATATACCATGGCTATTATACAACGGTAGATTTTTTTTTCAAATTTTGCTTTCAAAGTTCGATTTTTTGTCACTCTTGTTGTTTATCAAAGAAATTTATTAAAAAAAATCTATTGTCGATTTCATGAACAAATTTTATGACTCAAAGTAATTAAGAAAATCATTAAAAAAGAAAAACATTCGAACGTTCGATAATGGGAGTGTTTTATGTGAATCTTTCAACTATTTACATAATTTATGTTTTGTCTTTGCCTCTAGGTATATAATAAAACATATATTCAATAGGTTTACGTTGGTTATTGGATTTATTAACCCTCGGTGATGTATATTCAACTCGGGTTAATAAATCTCAATAACCAACTTTTACCTATTGAATATCTGCTTATTATTATATACCTGTAGGTAAAAACAGTCATTGAATAATTCCTGTTATCGTCCACCTATAGGCAAAACGCACTGTCGAATATTTTTAGATATCCGATAGCAAAATATCTCTTCTGTAGCAGCGAGCATAAAGGAAATAGTTTTTTTGATTAAATAATTATTTAAATGTCACATAAATAAAACAGTTAAAAGAAAGTTCTTTTTAACAAAAGAGAAAGAAAATTCGAACGTTTTGTAATAAAAGAGAAAAAAACACAATGAAATTGACATCCTTAAGATAGTAAAACGTTCGAAAATGTTATAAAAAGAGAGAAGACTGAATGACAAACTAATGGGACAAAAAGTTAAATACATTTCTGCTAATTGGTGAACGATAAACCATATATTCAACGTGAAAAATCGGATATCGAAATTATTCAGTCTCGCTTTAATGATATTCGACTCAGCTTCACTTCGTCGAATATCATCAAGCTCGACTGAATAATTTTCGATATCCGATTTTTCTTGTCGAATATCTGCTTAATATACAACGGCTATATACCACGGTAGAATTTTTTTTCAAATTTTGCTTTCAAAGTTTGATTTTTTCTCACTTTTGTTGTTTATCAAAGAAATTCAATAAAATAAATCTATTGTCGATTTCATGAACGAATTTTATGACTTAAAGTAATTAAGAAAATCATTAATAAAAAATTTCGAAAGTTCGATTATGTGAGTGTTTCTAGCCTGGATATCCAGACCGTAAACTATTTCACCGTCTACTTTTTTTAAGATCATGTTTCTGGTTTACGGTTTGGTCCAACTAACTCCTCTGCAGGGATATCTGTCCCTGCATATGCGAGTGTATCTAATTGGTCAGTACGCGCCCTGTCACTGAGCAGAATTCTCACGGGGTTTTCGATTTTTTTTGATGCGCGCGCATAATTTATGGAAAAAGCTGACATGGCAAAAAAAAGATAAACAAATGAAAATGAAAACACAGGTGCATTTCTAAACAAATGATGGAAAGGAGCCTTTATGGATGTGGCTGACGTTTGGATGTAGTTTAAAGCAGTTTTGAAAGGCTTTTGAGTTTGTATAAAAGAGGTTTTATGGTAAGTAATTATTTGTGTCCGCCTGGGTTTCCAAAGTTTTGAGATTCTGTCAACAAGGGTTCACGCCCAGATTGTGCCATTCAAACTGCACCATACTGTTTTAGTTGCACCAGACTCTAAAATTTAAGAAACTTTGTATGTTGAGTTAAGACTTTTTTTCTGAAATTTTGAGTCTGGATACCCAGGCTAGAGTGTTTCGTGTGAATCGTTCGACTATTTACATAATTTATGTTGTGTTTTTCCTCTAGGTATATAATAAAACATATATATTCAATAGGTTTGCGTTGGTTATTGGATTTATTGACCCTCGGCGATGTATATTCAACTCGGCTTCACCTCGTTGAATATAACATCACCTCGGGTTAATAAATCTCAATAACCAACTTTTACCTATTGAATATCTGCTTATTAGTATATTATTTATTTATGATTATTTGAAGAATCACCAATATATAGAGTCAAAATTGGAAATAGTTTTTGTAAGTAGTTTTTTATCTATTAGTATGGGTGTTCCTCAGGGTTCTATTTTAGGCCCAATTCTGTTTAACATATTTTTAACGACCTTTTACTCTCTACCCGTGATTGAGGCGGAGCTTCGTAACTTTGACGATAACAACAACCTGTTTTTGCATCGTAAAAACTCTTGCTGAAGCTATTTTGAAACTCAATATCGAAATTCAAGATATTCTACACTGGTTTAAGATCAATGGGCTTGTTGCTAATCCTGGCAAGTTTAAAGTTATGTTTCTCGGTAAATTTGAACCTATACATATGTTTACTATTGGTAAAAGTTTGAACCACATTTTTCAGTGGGTTGCAGGCCCACCGGGACTGTGATACAGGGGTGTTATATCGGTTGGCATCACCCTAGACCCAGGGCTGACATTATTGTCTTTTTCGATCGAATGTTATCGTCAGATTGCTAACATTCCCGTCTAAACACTTCCTATCGCCTTATTACAACAGAGATTTGGCTTAAACTTGTTAAGGAGTTATTGCTAGGCCGTAGCTCATAGCAGAAAAATCTTTTTTTGTTGGTATACTAGATAGAAAGCAGTTGTAACATCCTTGAAATTCGGTATTAATGTTTAGCCGGACATGAGAAAGTTTAGAACGAGTTTATGAGTTTATGAGTTTGAACCCTGGTGACGTGTCCCTTGATAAAGGTAATATAATCCATAATTTCCCAATTGAGACATTGTTATCATTCTGAGCCTAAGTATTACCGAGTTTATATATGTATGTGTGTTTTTTTGAGACGGAGATGGTTAGCTGGACTGAGGTCGGTCGACTGTAAATCAACAATTTCACCGTCCTCGATTTTGCGGGTTTCCAGATTTTAGCCAAGTCAATCCACCGTCTTCAAAAGAATAAAAACATAAGCTCGCTATTTTGTTATGTATAGATGGTATGATAAAAGATGATACATATTAAATACAAAATACTGAGCTGAAATGGATATACTCACCATAATGGCAATGTTATGGAGCTTGCTTCAAAGTCATTTATCATCAGCAAATTATTTTGAAGTTGAGAGAAACAGGGAAATCAAGATTAATCAAAATTCGATACTAAAGACAACAAAAGCAGATTCGATATTCATTTGTTCTCACCATTGTCAATTGCACCCATTGTGTCAATTTACCAATTATATGGAAGAAGAAAAACAGTGCCAGTTGATTAGTGATGAATTTGAATCTGGTCCGAATCAAACTTTGGTAGATGGGACAGCAATTTTAACAAAGGTACAGATTTTTATCATATCATCAAGAGCAATAATTTTTGAGAAAATGGAGACCAAAAATTTCTTCCTGCGTTATTATCTTGGGATGGATATATGATTTTTTATAATTTGAGAATATTTTCAAAGCCAAAGTACTTAAAAAAGCCTATAAAATATGGGAATATCAATCCCCATCAGTCCCGTTATTTTTATCCCAACTCGCTCAAAAAATCCTTCAATGTTTGCGAGAGGGTTGGAAGAGGAGAGCACAAAATGTCTCTTTGGGTTAGTGAGTGGGTCAGATAACTCAAAAAACTAAAGAAAATCACGCTCTTTCAGGTGCGACTGGGGAAGACTGAAAAGAACATTGAGGTCCAGCAACCTCCACAATTACTCACTTTGACTTTCATCGAAGGTAAATAAACGTTTTTTTATAAGAACAAACTATATAGGAACATAATGCTTCCATGGCCAAAATGTGAAGAATAAGTTAAGAACATTTTAAGGCTTTTGGGACTCTAAAACACCCGATTTCTTAGACAAACGCACAAAAATACCCACTAATCGCGAAAATAAGAACATGTTAAGAACATTTTTAGGGTTAAATCTGAAAAATTTAAGAACATCAGAAGGCTTCAAAAATTTGGATTTCCTTATAAAAAAACGTGTTAGTTAGATTCAGAGTTCCTGGTGAAGGAAAATAGGGGGCAGCCAATTTTGTAGCTTCGTTTGATATTTGAATTAACAAAGTACGCATGTGTTGCCTCTTTTGTCCTAATTCTGCTGTATTAGCCTCCTTTAAAAAGGTTTCCACTTAGGACAACTCTCCCCGCTTATTCCAACCCCCCGGCTATTAGGTACCCGAGAATATCAGTCAAGTTAAGTTAGAAAGAAGGTTAATTTTACGATCTATCTATATTTTAATTTATTTTTTCCAGACCTTATTCCTGTAAGAGGTCGACTTATAGGAACCATTCCAAAACAAACGAAAAGTTGGCGTATTGACATGGATATTAAGCTAATATCGACAGAAAGCATCTCCAATAACATCATTCGTATATCACAAAAAGATGGCGATAGTATGAATAATCCAGGTACTTCATCGTTCGTTAATTGATTTTTAATTACCATCTTTACCTGAGTGAAAACAAATTTTACCTGAGAAAAAGAATGAAACAGCCCCTCAAAAATGTATTTTCCTCTACTCCCCATGGGGCTTTACAAGCATATGTTTCTATATTTATGCCCCGGATTGTAGGAACTTCATCGTTAACTGATTTTTATTTATCATCTTCACCTGGGTAAAAACAAATTTTACCTGAGAAGTCGACGACAAAAAAGAATGAAACAGCCCCTCAAAAATGTATTTTCCTCTGCTCCCCTTGGGGGTTTTATAAGCAGTTTATTTCGGTTTGTAGGTACTTCATCGTTACCTTATTTTTATTTGCCATCTTCACCTGAGTGAAAACAAATTTCACCTGAGAAGTCTCGCTTAACATTTAACAATGTTTTTTCAAAAAATTCCATACAGTAGCTGTGAATAAGACCAGGAAATCACGCAAGACCCTGAATAACGAAAAAAACTGATTTTACGAACACTGAAGATTCCAGAAACGTTTTCTACCAGTTCGAAAAATCTATTCCCTTCTTAACTTGACCGGGTGCTCGGGTAGCTCAGTCGATAGAGCATTCGCCTAACAATCCAAGGGTTGTGGGTGTTTGATCCTTGGTCAACGCAAACTCAGCGAAAGAGTAGCTTAGATTGGGGAATCTGATCTGGGCGATAAGTTACTGGGATGTGTAAGGCTCTACCTCAGCATTTGATTTCTCAGGTCTAGCGCAAAAAGAAAAGACTCCCTCACTCCTGGCTTCGTCTACAGCCACCAGATGAATATTACTTAACTACCCAACTGGCAGACAACGTTGTTTCACCGTTTTTCTAATATTCACAACGCCCATATAACGTTAGATGAACGTCGAAACAACGTTGTGTGTCAGCTGGGTAACCAGTTTTACTCTCTACTCAGGTATTTGGTTTTACAAGGATTCGCAAACAATGTGGATGCGACTAGCAACAAACGGAAAAGTCAACCAAAATCTCGCTAACGTTGGAACCTTACCGATAGGCGTTTTCACAAAATTGTCTTTGAGGAATGAAAGACATTTAAATGCACATAGATTCACTGTTCATATCAACGATGCTCAAACGTTTGAGCATGCGCATCCTGATGCTAAAGAATACATCAATATGGAATTATATTGTTCGACTTTATTATCAGAGAAGGCTGATGTTGTTATTAAGAACTTGGTATATCAAAATCTTGGTGATTAAAGTTGTGTGTAAGTGAATTTTGGTACTTAATTCATGACACAATGTTTCATACTGGAGTACCCAAAATAGCCACTACGTTTGCCACTAGTTTCATTGTAGTTTTATTATTTAAATTCAGAATTAGTGGCAAACACCCGGTTTTTTTTTGGATACTCCGTATACAAAATTGCATCATGGATATCACGAATTTTAGATGAGAATGGTCATCGATAAAGAGGTATGCTTTCAGTACCCGAGATCTTTTATGACGTTATTTGATATTCTCTTTACCAAACTTGAACATTAGCCCTGACCGGCGGGTTTTGAACACGAGAATTTGTGGTATGGAACGATTTTAAACGAGTTTTTAACATATTTATGACATCATAATATTTATTTATTTATAGAAGTGTATTTCCCCGGGGGGGGGGGCACTTAGGCAAAAATAGGTACGGGGACGTGACGCTGGTCAGGGTACCTTTTTCAGTGTTGCAGAATTACTGACAGGGTATCTAAAATTGCAAAATCCTGATCTGACAGGGGCGCAATTTCATGATCGGTGTCTGACAGGGTCTGTTTTTGCCGTTTTTGCATGTAGAGTTCTTTTGCAAATCGTTTTGACGCGGCGGGGAGCAGACCCCTGCGAGGGGCAAACAGCTTTTTGCAAATACTTATCGTAGGGCCAACACAGGCGCTTTGCTGCTGTTGTCTCGCACCACACGCCCACCATTGCGCCCTCTTAAAGGGATCGAGGCTAATTTCAAAGATACCTCTATTGAACTATTTAGAATAAATGTTCAGCTGAATAGTGGTACTAACAACATTGTTTCCAGATTTTGATTCAGATTTTTTATTTCAACTGCTATGTTTTGTTTCTTCCCATATCGTTGAGACATTCCGCTGTAGGCTTAGAACAGCTGTAGAACAGAACAATACTCTCGACCCTTCTGTATTAGTCTCATTGACATCCTCTCGTCCTCTTTGTAAAAGCGTCGTTTTAAAGCTTATACTTGCAAAATAGTCCTTTCAAACCTAGACTTCATCAGTTCTGATTTTGAGAACCTTACCGTAGGATCACATAAGATTCCGATTCCTGCTATAACATTCCACTTGCCACTTGAAAACAGATGATAGTTAGTTCCGACTAGTTGAAAACAATGAAACAAGTTGGCCGATTATAAAAATAATCAAAACATTACTCCTTTTTGCGTTTTATGATTTGCCAGCTTGGATTAATTCACTTTTTTCTGCCGGTATTCCCGGGAAAACTAGCGGAATGATCCCGGAAAAGCACCAGTATTGCTAGAGCGGGAATTGGAATCTTATGTGATCCTACGGTAATCCTGGAAACGGATATCTGAAATTTATCTACGTTCATTATTAAGTTTTTTGAAACTTTAGCGTTCTATTTGTTCTTGTACATCTATAATATTGTATGACCTTTCTAGCTTTGAAACACATTTTGTGGAAGTAGAGATGATTTTGAATAATATTAAAGATATGTTTACTTTGTAATTTCATAACTCTCGTCGTCGATTCTTTTGGTCGGTTTTCCAGGTATTGAGGTTTAATGTTTATGCAATGCTGTAGTTTTTTAGCCTTGAAATGTTGATATCACGTTATACTTTACGAAAAACGCGAAAAACGTGTATAAAGAGTAGGTTTTTAACATAGAATCTGACAGGGTAGGTTTTTCACAGTAGAATCTGACAGGGTAGGTTTTTCATCGAATTTTTCTTCTGACAGGGTCTATTTTTCATCAAATTTCATTTCTGACAGGATCGACTTTTGAAACTCCAGCGGCACGTCCCCGTCGGTCGTCAAGGTCAGTGCCCCCCCCCCCGGGTGTATTTCTCAGGTCTATTGACCTCTATGAAACAATCTTACATCTTTACAATTTATAGATCTTATCATTCCATTCGTTTGTCAATTCTGTTATAGAGTTTTACAGTTAGGCACCTGGGCCTCTATCCCACTCTTTATCCAATCATGTTGTTACTGTCGTAAATTTCTTTAAATAGAGTTTAGTCCTAGGACTACCTCTCACTTTCTATATATGACTCTTGTCTTTTTTCTTATGATGTTTTTTCTTTTGCTTTATGATGCCATCGTTTTATTATCTCGTGTTCTTTCCTTGAAAAATCGTCTGATACTCTGAAATCATCTTTATCTGGTTTATGGGCTGATGCAAGTATTCTAATCCTTTCTCCTTCACTCTCGAGAGTAACTTTTAATGGTCTCCATCGTTCATTTATATACATTTCATCTTTACGAGCACATATGCGTTCTACCTTTATTATCGTCACATGTTGTTGTTTCAGTGTTAGAATTTTCGTTGATTTCCGCCATATTTTTGCATTTTCAGGATCGTGGCAGCACAGAAAAAATTTGACGTCAAAAATTTATACCTCTGTCTCACAGCGCCGTTGAAACTTTCTCATAGTGGGGCTGAAATTTTCTATTGAAAACCCAATGTGGATAAAAATATTATTGTTCCTAAGTCAAAAAATCCGGTGGGGATGGTTTTGGAGTGCAACTTTTTACATTGAATTTTGAAACTTGGGGATGAAATCAAATTAAATTCCTCAGTGGGATGAAATTGTAGGGTATTCTTCCCACCGGGGACGAGATTTTGGCTGAATATTTTTAGTGGGACTGGGTTTCCAGTGGGGCTGGGTTCCCAGCGGGTCTGTGACACAGGGGTGTCATATGGGGGTGAAGATATAAATTTTTTTGGAAATTGACCCCCGGACATAATGACTTTTGACCCCCGGACAAACATCAGTTGACCCCCTAGACACTCAAAATTACCCCAAAAAAGAAAAGATTACCCCCCGGAGAAGGCAAATTTTGTACATTTTTCACTACCCTAGACACCATATTCTCCAAGCCCATGTACGAACATTTTCTGGAAGAGCCCATTTAAAGTTCAGGCGAGAGTTCAGGTAAAGGCTTCCAGGCTATATTCTCAGCCTAGTCAGAATATACACAATCTTTTGTGTCCTCAGATATCCTAGATCCTAAGTTCGTAACTGTGAAGTTTTAGATTAAAACTCGAAGGTACTAAAAAAACTATTTGCAGTTTTTAATTTTTGCTGGGAAATTCCCCAAATGTTATGGCTATCATTGAAGCTCGTTCATCGAAAAGCCTGGGTATCCAGACTCAGATATACATGTAACCAAGATTTAATGGGCTATTCCAGAAATAGTAAGTACCCCTATGTCAAGGAGGTGTGACGTCTAGGGTGGCCTATAAAATAAAAAATCCAGGGTGGTCTGGTTTTTTTAATGATAAAATCTAGGGTGGTCAGTAAAATCAGGTTGAAAATCCAGGGTGGCCCAAGGAAATGGGAGAAAAAAATCCAGAGAGTGACCTTTAAAAAAAAAGATCTCCTCAACATACAAATTTTGTCTGGAATAGCCCAACCTAATTAACATTGAACACAAAAGATTCTAAAAACTGTCAAAACTGCCTGAAAAAAAAAAAAAAAAAAAACAGTCCCATGCAAGCAACCACCCAACAGTCACCATTTTGTTTTTGGATTATTCCTCATTTTTCGCAAAAAGTTGTTTTGATGACTCGGCAATTCACCTAAGTTTTTCGCGCACTATAACGTTACGGATGGGCGTATCGATAAAACCTGCGAAATTCTTGATGAGGTGACCTCCAATTACCAGTCGTGTCATTCGTATCATAAGATTTGAATGTAGAAGGTCTAGAACTAAATAGGAAGCTCTAGGAAATGGGAAATGAAGCAACTTATTTCCCATTCAAATACAGCACACGTGTGGTTTTCACACAAACTCCAGATTAAAAATTAAATTTATCGTTGTAAAATGTACTGCGTGAACTGTGAAAGAAAGAAACAAACAAAGAAACCAAATACTGATTTCACCAATCCGGTGTATCAAAGACGGCGAAAATCGTATGGCTTCACATCGAGTTTGAAGCCTCTCTCAAGCAAGAAAAAGTGAAGCCTTAAGTTTGCCCCGCATCTTAGGGATGTTCCCTAAAGGAAGGGTACCCCATTGGGGCTACTTATTGGGGTACCCCTTTTTGCCTTAAATTTAACTAACTGATCCTTGAGTTCATGATAAAATATTTACTGAAACCTTCGATCGGGCTTTTCCAGAAAGAATTTGAATATTGGGGTTGGATGATATAAATCTCCACCGTTTCATTCGATGTTTATTCAGAGTCTCTATAAAAAAATTCATGCCCAAACTAAGAATACAGGGTGATGAAAAAAACCCGTACTGTACCCCTAGAATTGTATCATGCAAATCTCGACCTTTTTATTCAGGCGTGGTCAAAAAAGGACGGCATGGGTCGCAGCGCTCCTAAGACTAGACCTACCGGTACAGGACAGATAAGAATAAGCAATCCCGTATGTTGCACTTAATGGGTTAAACTTCGGTGAAATAGGGAGTTATGAGGATTTTACCTTCAATGAAATCTGTTCTGATCTGATTTTTCTAGATCTCAACATTTGTGATTCTTATTTATTGTAATTAATTTTTTTCTCATCCCTCGTGTATACGGACCCTTATTTATCGAAATTATAAGGAATTCGGTCAAAAGTCCATTATATTACAGGTCTTTGTTTTTGGTAGGCTGGTGAATGAATAATTAATTTCTATAGATTCTAAGCCGGCGAATTCTTAGCAAGTGCAGTGTATTGATTAGCGTAAATATGTACTTGAGGCGGCGAGCCGAACTTTTAAAACGGCGAAATGTAATTTTTTTCGTGCCTTCGACTGGCGAAATTCGCCGTTCACCGGGCCTAAATAAGACCCCCCATTATATTTGAAAGTTAAATCTCAGTAGAAGGTAATAACAAAAAGGAGTGAAGAAAAAATACCTTTCACAGAAGTTTTTATCATTGTTTCATCAATGATTGAATGATGTCTTTCATGCGGTTTCGTTGTTCGAGAATTCTACTGACTGGAATATCCAATAATTGCTCGATCTCTATTTTGTCCGTTTCTTTGATGAGATTACATAATTCTTCCACGAATGAAATTGCATAAACCCCGCAATCGTAACCTGGAAAAAAAAATTCGAAAAACCTCCTTGTCTGTACCAAACTCTTCTTCAAAAGATAACACGAAGTTCAGTTTGTTACGGTTAGGCAACATTACGTGTCTCATATTTTTCTCCAGAAATCTCTGAATATCTCTGCGGTGGAGCGTAGCTATTTTTAGCATTCAATCTAGCTCAACTAAAGTGACGTTACTTTTAACGCGTCAACAAAATGGTATCTTTCATTTCTAAAAAGAGCACTCCTGCGCTTGTGTTTTCTCGGATTTCGTCCCCGAAAACTGGGACAAACTGAGACACAGAACCCCGCTAACCGTAGCAGACCGACACACGGCAAATTTTTCAAAATTTAAAAAAGGCCTGTGGTTGCGGGGTGGTACAGGCTATCTTGCCTATGGTTTAGGAACAAATGTATGTGCGGTGTATGTCATGGCAAATACAGTTGACACTCTCTAATTGGACGTTCTGCTATACGTTATGCTTCATTTATCGATGATATTGAAAATCGCTGTCAACAAGAAACCCTCATAAACAATGCTCCCTACACTCCAATAAAAACTAATAACACTAACAGAGCATTATTTGTATGTAATATTTGGTTGAGACTTGACTCAACTCACCACCTAGTCCAGGAGCCAAACCTGAAAAATGGCATTTTGCTTAACCCAAGATTCTACAGGATAAACTATACATTTTTGGAATCCTCAACTATCCTAGTTTAAGAAATGGTCGGTCCCCAACCCTAATTCCTGGTCAATTTTTCAAACTGGGCCCGAGTTTAGGGGGTACTTTTTACCCTTTGTAAGGATTTGTTAAGGAAAATATCTTTCCATGTATGATATAATTTGCTATATCTCATTAATGAATTGACCAATTGCTTTGAAACTTTGCAAACAGTTTCAAGATAGATTGGTGATCATCATTTGCAAAGAATTTTGCGAGAAATTATTTCTAGGGGTTTACCTGGGGAAAAATAGGGAAAATTTGGGTATTTTCGCTGAATTTTGACACTTTATAAGACTGGGACCTACCAAAAAACTTTTAATGAGGCACAAACATTGTGTTATGATAAAATTTTATGCGATACACCAGAAAAATTTCTTGTCAACTGTATTTAGTATCATTTTGACGCTTCAGTGGGTAAAAATGCCCATTTTATCGAATTTTTACATAATTTGAGCAATTTTCACTGTTTATCTCGCCTAAAATATTTTTAAAAATAGTTTTAATTTGATTTTAGTGTAATATACTCTAGAAAATTACAATTCTGACTTGAAACTATCACATTCAGAGTGCAACTGGACAAACTACGGGGTAAAAATGCCCATTTTAGTGAATTTTTATCGATTTTTATTGATTCTTGGGCCCATTGGACCCATAAAACAGTGTTAAGCTGTGCAAAGTTTGATTTCTAACTGCTGGAAACGTGGATATTTTTGGTAGGCAATAGAGGAAAGCAATTTATGTGGTTTTCATTATCTGGCATCAGGGATACAGATGGCAAATTAGGGGGTAAATATGCAAATTTCTAGTTCGCAGTTGCCTGAGTTTGGATGTTTTTCTTGAGAAATTGCCTCAAAAACCTAAATTTTTCGGATGGAAACCAGCTCTAACAAACTTTAAATTACCATTTCATCATTTCTTAGTACTTTTGATGAAGTTATGGCTGCATAGTTACAGTGATTTAGCGTGATTTTGTCAGCTTTTAATTCTCGAAACGGTCATTACTGGCGCCCATTACTGCCGGTTTTTAAGTAGAACTTATTTTGAGGCTTAAGCTACTGTTAAAAGGAAAGTAAAATGGCGGAAAAAAAAGAGAAGTCACCTCAAAGCATGACCTTATAGAGGATATCAAGATCTACTTTCATCGAAGATGATTTGCCTTTATTCATCAGGCAGGCCGTATCCCCCTAACCTGCAAAATATCACTTTTATTTCTACACCTTCTAGCAATTATTTATCAAGTACCAGACTCCAGATAATAATTGTACTTAAAACACTGCTAGTAGGGGTCATTTCGGGAGGTTCTGAGAAGCAATACATGAAATTTCAGAGCAAAAGCTAACAAAGTTACACTAAGTCAATAACTATGCAGCCATAACTTCAGTTAAAAGCATCGAAATCTTTGTTGTTTAGTTGTCATCAAAAGGACTAAGAAATGATAGAATGGTAGTTTAAAGTTTGTTAGAGCTGGTTTCCATCCTAAAAATTTAGGTTTTTGAGGAAACTTCTCAAGAAAAACATCCAAACTCAGGCGACTGCGAACTAGAAATGACATATTATTTACCCCTGATTTACCACCTGTATCCCTGATTACGGATAATGAAAACCACATAAATTGCTTTCCTCTACTATTGCTTACCATGGCTGGAACCCCCCCCCCTGAGGGGGGCGGGCTAAAAGGTCGAGCAGCAATTGGTACCTGATTTTAGCCTGTGGCTAGGGGGGACTAACCCTGTTAGGGGTCATCTAAATTTTTTCAGATGGACCTGGGGGCTAGATTCTATGTTTGGTGATAAATTGTAAGCAGCCTACCAGACCATAGGTTGGCACTTTCTCATCTTATATTAATTAAACTGACAATTTGGTATCTAATATATTATCTGCAGTGCCGTAGCAACTGGGTGAGCAAGGGGGGCTATGCCTCCAATAGTTTTTTCAAAAATGGTTATTTTGCAAAATGCAAAGTTTTTCTTTTTTAATTTTACAAAATTGTCTTATAAGTGCATGTTTTGAGTGCATTTTCAAGCTATCTAGAGCTCAAATTTTCAAAATTTTCCCCTCGGGCCAAATCATGGTTGGCCCTCGCGTTGTCACTAAAGTTTAGCAGTTAGAAATCAAACTTTGCACAGCTTAACACTGTTATATGGGTCAAATGGGATCAAAAATCAATAAAAACAATAAAAATTGTCTAAAATTGGCAATTTTACCCCCTGGTTTCTCAAACTGCACCCTGTATGTGAAAGTTTCAAGTCAGCATTGTAATTTTCTAGTGTATAATCGCAAAGATTAAGTTAAAACTATTTTTCGAAGATATTTTAGGCGAGATAAACAGTGAAAAAAGGGCATTTTTACCCCCTTAAGCGTCGAAAATGATACTAAATGCAGTTGACAAGAAATTTTTCTGGTGAATCGCATCAAATTTTATCATAACACAATGTTTGTGCCTCATTAAAAGTTGTTTTGGTAGGTCCCAGTCTTATAAAAGTGTCAAAATTCAGTGAACATACCCAAATTTTCCCTATTTTCCCCCAGGGAAACCCCAAAAAATAATTTTTCGCAAAAATCTTTTGCAAATGATGATCACCAATCTATCTTGAAACTGTTTGCAAAGTTTCAAAGCAATTGGTCAATTCATTAATGAGATATAGCAAATTATATCATACATGGAAAGATATTTTCCTTAACAAATCCTTACAAAGGGTAAAAAGTACCCCCTAAACTCGGGCCCAGTATGAAAAATTGACCAGGAATTAGGGTTGGGGACCGACCATTTCTTAAACTAGGATAGTTGAAGATTCCAAAAATGTATAGTTTATCCTGTAGAATCTTGGGTTAATCAAAAGTGCTTATTTAAGGAGATATAGGATTTGGCTCCCGGACTAACCAGATTTCAAATCAAAAATCAAGAACCGACATTTTTTACATATTTAGGAGAGAGATTTTTAACAAATTAAAATTGCAATTCTTTGAGCAAGTAAATTGCAATATTCATGTTTCTAGGACCTATTATTGCTTGGTTTTTTGAAACCAAATTGAAGGTAACCGTGCATAAGCAACCCCAACCTCAGTTGATCCTTTTGGGGATTAAACAGGGGGGGGTATCGAGTCAGTGTACTGGCCCATAGCTGGTGGGGTGGTGTATTTTTTAGGTTAAATTGAGTTAGTACAGTGTACTAAAAGGGTGGTCCTTTGAGAAAAATACAATGAAAAAGTTAGTACAGTGTACTAAAAGGGTGGTCCTCTGAGAAAAATACAATGAAAAAGTTAGTACACTGTACTAAAAAGGGTGGTGTTCTGAATTGATACACACTGAGAAGTTAGTACATTGTACTAATTGCAGTGGTAAAAACACAAACCCAGTGAATTTCCATGTATATTTGCCCTAATTTGCTAGGTCCAAGCTGGTCCGAGACCTTCAAGTCAAGGCTGGTTAAGCTATACAAATTGGTACACTGATTTTCTCCCAATGTTTCCTGTTTACTTGATTGGATTTGTTTCAGAGTCGCAGCATGCGCAAGTGGAGACCGGCCTTAAGTCCAATCTTGTTTACGTTTTCTTTAAGGCCTTATCTACATGTGTAAATGTTCGAATCGAAGCTTTCAAGTTTTATAAAAACAAATCTGCTCTATTGTTTTATGTCTTTTAGTAACCTTGTTGGATTGTTCATTGAAAAAAAATTGTATATAAGTGAAATCACTGGGGGGAGGGGGTGAAAACGACCGTACGTTCGGGCAAAAATCAGGTCTCTAAAATCGGTCCCTTACAGTGCAGGAAAAATTTGGCTGAAAATCGACCCTTACAGTGTAATTTTTCGAATTTTTGCCCTTTTCAGGGCAAAATCTTTTGAAATTTCTCAAATTTTTACCTCAAAATTTGGTATTTTATAAAATTTTACACCTTTACAGTGCACTTTTTCCCACTTTCTCACAAATCAACCCTTACAGTGCACTTTCCAAAGTTCAAAAAACCTACCCTTAAGGGCCGCACGTTCGGTAGGTCACTTACCTGGAGTCCCCCCCCCCAGGAAAAGCACCTTTTTATATATTTTGTATAGTATTACATTTGATTTTCCATTTCAGTTTGTGTACAATGTTAATAAGTCTTTTATTTTTATTTTTCAAAAAAGAAAAACTGCTACAGCTTGCCAGACAACCAGAAATCAAGTCACAAGAAGGGAAATAACTCAAAGTTGGTTTTGAGTGTTTTGACGTGCTAATTTCAGCTAATTTCATTGTATTTGATTGACTTTGCTTTGTTTGTTTCATTGTTTCAGTGTTTGTACTACTGTATATAAGGATTCAAGTATTTTAATAATCAAATCTTTCCTTTAATATAATTTGGTGCTTTTCTTAGCAAAATGCTTCAAAACCTTCTGTATATGGTGGCAATTAAACTTATCTGGCCAAGAAGAAATTAGAACAGTGCACTATAAGGGATGGTTTCTAAACTTATCTGATCGAAAAAACAGCTAACACAGTGTACTAAAAGGGTGGTATCAAAAATCCGGTCATGGAGAAGTCAGTACAGTGTACTGAAAGGGTGGTAATAAAAATCTAGTTGTGGAAAAACATCAGTACAGTGTATTAAAAGGGTGGTATCAAAGCTCCGGCTGTGGAAGAAAGTTAGTACAGTGTACTAAAAGGGTGGTGTCAAAGCCCCGACCGTGAAAAAAAGTTAGTACAGTGTACTAAAAGGGTGGTGTCAAAGCCCCGACCGTGAAAAAAAGTTAGTACAGTGTACTAAAAAGGGTGGTGGTCTAATTTTTTGGAAAAAAATCCAAAAATCAAGTTAGTACCCTATGGTCCAGTACACTGACTTGGTACCCCCCCCCCTGGATTAAAACTCATTTTTTACCATTGTTTTGACGTGAACATTTTCCTTGGATGACATTTAACTCTTCTCTGGTGTCTAGAATAAAATGTTATCGTGGTAGCATAAAATTACAGAACCTTATCAAAACTTTTTTCCGTCTCTGTTTAGCTGATGGAGCCACATGCAAGAAGAACGGGTGTACTTGCTTTCAAACGATTAGAGATTTTTCTTGAATTTCTCCCGATTTAGTTTTTATGCCTTCTGAAGTGAAAACTCTCTTAATGAAGAATTCTTTGTGGTACCAAAGCTTTTATATTCACAAAATTCAACACTCTAAATAGTTATAATATGTCGACAAAATGATGTGCCCATCTGGTAAGGCAAATTCTACCTACATAGACTTAAATAGATTTGAACAATGAAAATATTAAAAAACAAAGTTTAGGTATACCTTTCTGAATGGAACTGTAAACTTTGGTAGCTAATGAAAGAGCTGCTTTATTGTTAAACGAACCGCAAGAATCGTAATGTATGAAAGATGATGATAATCTGTAGTATACCAGCAAACTCCTGTGAAATGATAGAGGTTATTGTTTCTTGCAAAGATGCCTTTCCACTTCGAACTTGCTAGATCTTCTTGTAAAGCGAGGACTTTTCAATCAGTATTTTCTATGTAATTCCAGAAAATCGAAGGCTCAGATTGTTACCTTTATCGGGCAATTTTCATCTTCAAAACCTTAACTCGTCAATTTATGGTGCACCTTAATCTTACGAGTTAATTAACTCTGACGAGTTAAATTTTCATGAAACCAAGTTGGTCAAAAATTCTGAAATTCAGATTAAAATAGGCATACATTCAATATATTATTGAATTGAAAATTATTAGTAGTCAAAATAGGTTCATTACGAGTACAATTTAGAAATAATTGTACGAAAAAGTTTTAAAATGTTTTGCTAAAAAAGAATATTTTCAGGAATCGTAACCTCTTTGTTAAAGTTCTATTTTTTGCATTTCCCCTTAGCATTTGAGCCAGCCTAAATACTTTTTGTCAACTTCTGTCTCAGTTAAAGACTATAGAATATTATGAGAGAAAATTACCATTCCAATAGTTTTAAACTAAAAATAGGCACAAAAAATAATTTAACCGCCATTTTAGAATTTTTGACCAACTTGGTTTCATGAAAATTTAACTCGTCAGTTTAAGGTGCACCATAAATTGACGAGTTAATTACCCGGGGGGTACTAGGGCAAAATGGGTTACGGGGATGCTCCGCTGGTCAGGGTACCTTTTTTAACCTCCACGAGTCCCAGGCAGGGTCGTAAAAACACCAAAATAGAAAAATCAGTCCCTCGTAGGGTGCCTATTTTTGGAAAATTTGGGGAAAAAGTAGAAAATTTGAGAACATTTTGGAATTTCAGTCCCATTCAGGGTCACTTTTTTCGCAAATTTCGAGTCCCACGTAGGGTCCATTTTTCGAACCTCAGCGGAGCACCCCTGTCGGTCGACAAGGGTAGTACCCCCCCCCGGGGTTAATTAACTCGTAAGATTAAGGTGTACCATAAATTGACGAGTTAATTAACTCGTAAGATTATGGTGCACCATAAATTGACGAGTTAATTAACTCGTCAGTTTAAGGTGCACCATAAATTGACGAGTTAAATTATCTACTTGTGACGTCATAATTTCCCATTGATGACGTCACATTTAACGTAACTCGTGTTTTTTGCAACTCGTGTTTTTTAACTCGTGTTTTTTAACTCGTGTTTTTTGCAACTCGTGTTTTTTAACTCGTGTTTTTTAACTCGTGTTTTCCGAGTCTCGACATTAAACTTGGGAACGTATAAATAAATAAGTATTTCCAAAAACACAATAAACAGAAAGAAAAATAAATGAAATCCCGCACGGGTCAGACATACAGAAATCTGTACGTCTCTCCTTACGATTTTAGGTGAAGAAAAAAAGGCGTTGGAAGTAGATTCTAATCGGTTATTTTCCTTTTCTCTCACGCGCGCTGAATATTTAATTAGTGCTTACATTATTTGATTGACAGTTTTATTATAAGTAATAACCGACTAGTTTACTAGTCTAGCCCTGTGTCACTTCTTTAGAGCTAATAAAAGAATTTGCCGGATAAACTAATGGAATAGAAAGATTTTTCCTATCTACTTGCGTCTCATTTCATTGTTCCTATCAGTAAAGTATGACGTAGGTAGGAGAAGGTTACCGACACTGTTCATAATACCGAGTTTATGTATTTGCACTTTTGAGGACGGTAGAGTGACTGAAGCGATTTGGAAAAACCCGCAATTCCGCCCCGCAAAATCGAGGACGGTAAAAGTGCTGATTTACCGTCGTCCTCAGCTGGTCAGGATCTAGTCAAATTAGAACCTTACCGTCTCCGTCGCTGAAAAACACACATACATAAACTCGCTAATATGCACCATTGCGATGTCTTTGGCATTACATCACGGACCTAATAGCTGATTGGTTATAAGTGACGTAAAATCAGCCCAATACGTCACTTTCAACCAATCAGCTGTCGGGTGCGTGGAAGACATTGCAATGGTGCATATCATGAATACCAATTAACGGTGAACACATATGCAACACGTACCAATGAGAACCACCACAGCTATTTTCTTCATTATCATTGACTGCCATGAAAATATATTCCTTGTTTCTCAAATCTAATGGATCCAAAAATATGGATACTTCTTGCGGATCTATGAATCAATTGGAAAATAAAATCAAAAATAAACTAAATCTCAAAATATTAAAAATAAGCTAAGGACTATTCTTTCAGGTAAAATATAACCGGAATGATTAAAAGGAAAAAAATTTAAGCGGGAATTTAAATGGCCGGATGACCGAAAAAGTTTTTTTCAAAGGGAATTCAATATGGTGGATGGCTAGATTTTTTTTTAAACTGGCGAGGACTTAATTTTGCAGATTTCGAGTAAACCCCGCTAAGTTATTTTTCCTTTAAAATAGTTAGTTAGCTTCAGAATAATAAGCAACTGGACAATCCTCGGAAAATCAGCATCGGATCATCATTAATAAACACAAATTTTGATCTTGAAATAAAGTTCAGTAAAAACGTATATCAAAAATCAATTGTAAGGTACCTGAAACCAATTTGATAAATTGTGATACTTCAGGTGATACGAATGAAACTCTTTCTTCCAATTCTTTGAAAACATCATTTTCGAAATATCTTTAAAAGAAATAAAATGTTGGTATAAACAACAACAAGTACTGTGATGACTAAAGTAGGAACAAACCTTAATGCATCTTTGGTCCCAAATAAACCTCTCTTTTGTCACCTATCCCCCCCTTATAATAGCACTTTGAAGTTGGTTCTTTTTTGCCAATTTTGTTGATATTTGGATCTCTGTCGGACTTTGTCAAATACAAGGTTTTAAGTAACCTAAGGTTTGCCTCTTCACCCAGCCTCACCAGTTATAATTATTCAGGATTTTCTTTGTTAAATTACTAAGTACACAGCCGCAGAATTTAGGGGGACTGTTTTGTCAAAATTTGCCAAAATCAGTTCCCACCAAATTAACTTTTTATGTTTTTTGCGAAATTGACACTCAATTTTCCCCAAAACATTCATTTTGAAAAAGAAACTGATTTTATTATGCTATTCGCGAAAATTGAAGTAAAAAAGTACTACACGTCGAAATAAAAGGATTACGTTACTCGCCAGAATAAATTTAACAAATTAATTTTCTTTATAATTATGCGTCCTCGAAAAAATTAGTTTTCGCAAAAAAAAGTTCTCAAAAGATATTCTTAAGTCTTACAATAAGTTTAGTTGAAATAAATGCTTACTCGAACATGAAGCCAATAACTTTATCATTTAACCAACATCCATCATTTAAAAGTACAATGTCTTGTTCATCCAAACAACTATTATGATAGCTCAATTTCATCTCATCCAGTCCAAGATTAAATTTCGTCTTGATTTATATACATTCTTTCTTTTTTAGTTTTAATCTTTATGTAATTTTTGGCTATGCTTAAAATAAAAAGTTGACAATTTTTAACTAAAATATTAATGACAGAACTCAGACTTAAATATCTTATTTAAGAATAGAAGGAACTTCGTTCAGCGCAAAACTGAAGACTATGCAAAAATTTTTAAATTTTACGATGTACTAAATTTTGATAGAGTTCACTTTAGGGAATCACAATAAAGAACTTAAAAAACAACATACCATCTTTTCAATTTTAACAAAATTATTTTTTATGAAATTTATATTTTTTAAACAAAATTTGAAAATCCTAAGTATGAATGAAATTTTTTGAAATATTAAAAAAAACTCTAAGAATGAACTATAACTCTGTCTTCTTAGGATCTTCCTTATCAGATGACGTCACAGTACTTTCACTTTCGTTTTGTTTGGGAGTATCTTCTGTATTACCTACAAACAGAAAAAAAAAACGAAAAAATAAAAATCCAAATGAATGAAAATTAAATGAAATGAAAAAGAAATTAAATTTCTGAAAATAAAATAAAACTGTCGTCAATTGAAATTATATATAAATGAAAATTAAATGTTACAATCAAGTTTTTTGAATTAAATCTTTCGAAGACACTCCGTCAGCAAAACGACATAAAATTACTAAGGCCTGCTAAGGCTAAAACATCTGTAATAACCTAAAATCTGATAAAGTATACAAAACTACTAAACTGAATACGAGACTCCTAGTAGCTAAATAACAATTTCAGTGGGTTTCGTCACACACAAAGACAGATATCGTATAGATATCGTATAGATAGTTATATTCTACGTTTAAAAAGTACTTTACTTAATATTTACAGATCAAAATTAATTTCAAAATTCATTCACTGTAAAGTCAGTCAGCTCTCTTGAATTTCAATTTTCAATTTCAATGATTCGAATTACCCAAAGCTTTTTTAATCAATTTTAAAGTGTTGCTTTTGTTCGAATCATAAAAAATATTCGCTTTAAAACTGATAATGCAAAATAAACAAAAGAATTCTCAATATTTGTGGTCACGCAACGCGGTATGGGGGGATTGTTGTTTAAAAATGCTGTGTCAGCAAATGGTAGGAGATACGTTGAAGACTCGAATTAGAGAGAGAGGCTTGGCTTTACTGAGAATACTGAACATCATAAAATGCATGATAGTACTATATGCCTCGAAATGTGAAATATTATACACTAATGATTGCTAAAATCCTTCCAATGGCAGGCAATGCATCAAAAAATATTCTTCCCATGTCTAGTATAAACATAACTAGCAACAACTGCATAACAACCCACAGAGAGTGCTAACAAATTATAACACCTGTAGCGATACATGATCATCAAGAATGCAGCCACTACAACATGACCGTACATAAATTTACGGAAATTTTCCTCCTTTTCGAACGCTTTCCCTGACATAATATCATCGTATAGATCATCTTTCCACGATTTTTCTTTCTTCGTACCTTTTTTATTTTTCTTCTTTGATTTTGTTTTCTTCTTTTTGCAGTCACCCTGTTTTGTTCGTACCCAGCCTTTTTTACATTTGCAGGAATATGAGCCAGGAGTGTTGTTGCAGTTCTCCGTCTTTTCATTACAAGGGTCGTTCGAACATTCGTTTATATCTTCAAGGAAAAGAATACCAAAATTACAGTAAAATTATTAAAAGAGAAAAAAAAAAGAATATTGTCCACTCTTCCGTTTCCCCCTTTTAGCTTCAAATATTTTTGAGCAACCCCTTCAAGATCAACTTTAACGGGTAATATAGTTTAGCGACAAAATAAATAGACCAAAATAATACTACTAACTAATGCTTTTTATTTCTTTACGTAAGGGAGGAAAAACATCACAGATCCGTCGATTCTTCATCGTGCGTTAAGCCACAGAATAGAGCCCCTAAATTTGATAGTGATTCAAACCGTGAATCGATCAAATTCGCCTAGTTGCTTATTTGAGGAAGTACGGTAAAGGCTTCAGTCAATAATTTGCTAAAATCAGCATTGCAAACCAAAAATTTTTAAACCAGATTCAATTACCTTTACATTTGGAATCTATGAGTGCGAAGCCTGGATAACAACTGAGACAATTACCAGCCTCTGTTCCAACACATTCTTTACACGTTTCATGACAGGCTAAATGAAAAGAATGAAAGACAAAGATTGAAGATACATATCTAATCAACTCTAAACACCGCAATACACCAATCAACTCTTAGCACTCCTACACTTATATTTTCGATAAGGTCGTTGAAAAGAATTTCCATGTACATTTAAAGCATTACCGTGCCGCTAAGAGTTGAACAGAAATTTATGGGATTAGGTAGGAATATATGGGGTTTGGTCGACTTTTATTTCGCATATTTGACATCATCCAATCATGACCCAAACCCACTGACCTTTATATAACCCTGGACCAAGCAATATCTGCCATCTTTGATTGGAGTTTTTTTAGAATTGGTACCCAAGGAGAAGCCATTGCAATGCTAAAAATTAACGTCTAACGCCGCTACATGATCAAAAGAATTTGAGGAAAAGTAGACCTAGCGCTCTCGATGCATTTACACCGCTATCGAGTAGTGCCGACATTAGGGTACCAATTTTCAAAAAACTCCGATCAAAGATTTTGCTTGGCTGGGATTGAGAAGCTTTGTCCAGGGTATATAAAGGTCAGTGCCCAAACCCGACATTCGATTTATAGTTTCGAGTTAAAGAGACTTCCTTGTGCTAACAATTACTGCCACTGAATAATAATAATATCTTACCTTCACATTTATCAGGGCCTTCACTATTAACGCAAACTTCCCCATGTTTACATTGCACTTCTTTCGTTTTGCATTGGTCAACATCAACACAGCCTGTACCTTCCTCACTGTTCATCTCCCATCCATTGCTACAGACTAAACATTTGTCTGGACCTTCACCTGTACAACCTGAATAAGATAAACATAAACAGATTTCTGTTAATTATGTTTTCTGGATTCATAAGTATAGGGCTACATACACTACACAATATATTGCCAGGCAACATATTGGCAATATATTGACGATATATTGCTCAGTGCCAGCAATATATTGATAAGGTGTCCGCGATATAATGTCAGCTCGATTTGCAATATTCCAACAATATAGGGGGATTTTTAAAGAAAGAAAATTACTTTTTATAAATAGAGTACCTGTTGTTTACTCCGTACAAATATTGTTCCTCAATATATTGTGTAGTCTAAGTAGCCCTTATTGAAAAGGAAACATTGAATATGATGGATCAGGAAAGGGTTCCAATGATTGGAAACTGAAAACTTGGAGTTATTTTACAAGTCTGGCATCCAGGGCCTGTTATTTTGCTTCAAATTCTTATAAAATTTAAACCTTAATAAACTGTAAATTGCAATGAAGAAGTTATAATGCAGAAAAAGCTATGGCCCTTTGAAACCGTATCAGTAATTAAACGAATGATTACGAGTATTACTCGTAGTCGGCAGCGATTATTCTAATGATTCGACTTTCTTGGTCATTTTTTCTTGAATCTTATAAGCAAATACTGTCGAAAATAACGAAAATATAAGGAATGGAAAACGTTGAAAATAAAAAGCATTAATGTTTGTTAACGTAATAACATGGTGACAGGATCAAGTAACACGGAAAAATAGAACAAGAATTAAAAACGTTGGATTACATAAATAAATACCTTCAGTGGAGCACGAAGAATGACAAGATAAACATTCGTGTTTACCATCAGTATTTTTACAGTATGTACCAGCACTGCATCCGTGTTCTCCTTCACATTCGTTGACGTCTGTAAAAAGAAAGCGAGGGACAGAGATTTAGACTATGTTCAGACCACGTTCACACGCTATGGTTCCGATTCGCTCTGAAACGGAATGAAGACATTCTAATGGTTATATTCAAGTTTTACGTCACTTCTAACCAGTAGAATGGCTTCATTTGGTTTCGGAGCCAAACGGAATCCTCACGTGCGAACATGAGACATTATGATTCGAAACGAAACACTTCCGAAACACTGTGTAGACACCGAAAGTTCGAAATGTCAAAACATAAGACATGACAAAGCATAACGGATCGAAACAGCTAAGGTCCACTTTTTCATCGGAATGGAGCTGTTCCAATTTTATAAAAAAACTACCGAAGCGATGCTAAACAATAACGTCTGAATATGGTCTATTCTTCTCAGCCCCCTTTTCAACATGGATGGAACAATAAGCGTCGCAAATTTGACTTTTTAGGACCTCCGATATAATTTGACCCAAGCCCTCTTCGAAAGTTCGTGAAGAATTTTCCATAGAGCGAAGGGGGTCTATTCCTCCCTTTGTTTTCGAAAACCCGATCCCCGAGCATTGGTTGCGTGCCTTTCAAGTTATGTAAATATATAAAGTACGCAGTACGCAGTATTCAGTGCTGATGAGTCCCAATAAAGACGAAATGCTTATGCTGCTCTTCCACCCAAATCCCATGAGTGAATATGAGTCGGACAGAAATTTTTTATTTCTTCACAATTATATTGTAAAGTAAGAAGTTATACTCATAACGATCACCCATGAACGCTCTAAGACTAGTAGGAAAAGGTTTGTTATAATACCTTCACATCCTTGTTGACCTTCTATAGCTTTCCATCCACTTTTGCATTGTACACAATTGAAACGACTAGCTTCAGTACATCCACCCTCACAGGATGCGTGACAATCTATCAATAAAATAGTCAAAATTACTGATGGATCATTTTGAAAGAAATAAGTGAGATATAAATTAACTGTGAGTGGATTGACCTAAAACATTGAAGATTTTCCGGATTAAACAAAGCAGAGTTTGTCTCAAATCCATCGCTTCATGCACCTATCCTTGCTGACAGTATGTAGTATTGAGGTTCAAAAATTTGGTTAATAAGTTTATTCATTCATTGTGTGATGACACTGAATTAGAAAGGGTTGCATTTTCCAACAACTTCCTACTCTTTCCCAAAAACACCCTCCCTCGTCAGTATTTCAAAGCGATTAATCGAATAAAATATTTAGCGATTGTTTTTTGCCCCACCTTTGCATTCATATGATCCTTTAGAATTGACGCAAAATTTTCCTTCGACACATGTGTCGTCTTCATCGCATTCATTCTTGTCTGGAAAAGGAAGAAAGAGTTAAAAATTAAAGAAAGCGCTCTATATGTTTTCTTTCCAATAACCAATAAAACCAACCATCATCATCAAATCCATCTATACCTATATCCTTCTGAATGAACCAGATAACCTGCTAGCAAACACATCCCATTCCCAGGTCTTTATTCATATATTTTTCTTACCAACACAAGCTTGCTCTTCGTCTTGTACGTAACCTTCTTTACAAGAATCACATCCTTTATTCGTACCATCGCTACATGAAGATTCACACGACTCGTCACACGCTGTGGAAAAGAAAAAGGGGGAAATAGTTAGAAAATAGAAATACAATTTTTTAATGTCAAAATTTGTTAAATGCCATAAGGAATATCTTCTAAGTCCATTTCTCTCTTCATCCGAAGCAGTCCGAAGTATGTTTTTCATGAGATACATGAAAGAAATTAGATCTCGTTTGCAACGTATCTACGATCAAAACACTATTCCGAAAGAGCTGATAAAAAGACGTTGTAATAGTGATTACTTCAGTTTCTCTACGATTATTACCTTATCTTATTACATGCATCTCGTGAGGGTATATTTTACAAGTGAAACTTACCTAAACAAGAGCCATTTGTGTCTTTATAATATTTTTCACTGCATTCATCACACAGATCACCTTGGTATGCGTCGTCACATTTACATTTTCCATTTCCCTCACGTGTGCCAGAACCCTACAACAAAAATAAAATAAAATATAATTAACCCTTAGACCACGAGGGACGCGTATATGCGTCCAAAACAAGCCAAAATACTCAGACTCAGTCTCAGACTATAGGTCGTAACTCCTGACTATTTGATTTAAAGTGGTATAAACCGGATGCTTTTAGAAAGAATGATTAAAATAGGCGGATTATACACTCAAACTTTAGCATTGAGCGATATGAATGAAGTGGTTTTTATCATCTTTACCTTCAGATAAATGAAAATTTAAGTAGCGTTTATAACTACGAAAAAATTGATAGGCCACTTCGACTTTGGACAGCCAGGAAACTTTCCCATTTAGAGATTCCCACGCGATGAAATAAAAAAGTTTGATTTTCGAAAACCGACCTTACATGTGCCATGACCGTTGCAAGGTGACTTCGATCCACCAGGACAATCTGAACAAAAAGGAAATCGAAAAAAAACAAACTTAAAACTTATTATTCAGTTAGAAAAAATCACTATTATATTTTATTAACTTTTCAAGTGAGCCAATACTAAAACTAGGTAAGTGTCATGACTTTGCATATTCAAATGAAAATGAGAACATACCTTTGCATTCCTTTCCGTATTGGCCTTCCGGACAGCATGCTAAAATGAAAAAAATTTAATGAAACGACTTTTAGCAGCTGGGGAATGAATACTTTGATAATGGAATCAAAATATCCAGGAGGTGCTTTTTTCGAATTGATTTGTTTTTGTTAGATTTGCTGTTGTTTTTTTTGTTTCTTTACAATGTCTCCTGAGCTTCTAGTCTACACAATAGACAGATCCAGGCTTTTAGGCCTTACTCTTGGTCTATAGGCACTGCTATAGGCGGCCACTAGTGACCCCCACCGGGAATTGCTTATTAATAGGTTTAAACATAATAGACAACATTCACAAAAGATGTTTATCAATAGAGATTTTAAATAAAAGAATGTTTAAAACACAGCTGATTGGCTTAGGTTTCGAAACTCTCTATTGTTTCATTAAAACCTCAGTGCGCATGCGATTTATCTAGAGAATTTCAATATTCAAAACAAGAGGAGTGCTCATAGCCCGAAGAGTAGGAGTTTTACGCTCGAAACGAAGGAAGATATGACGTAGCCTACTGAGCTTCCGAATGGGGGAAATTGAATACTATGGCATTTTAGCAGGTTGCTTTAACTTTGTAAGAGGATTAAAGCTAGCATGTAAAAGGTTAGTGTATACCTTGCATGGTGTCTATACATAAATATTTCTCTAGTTGGTCCAACTCTTTATGTCTAAAACAGAGAAATAAAAAAAGTTTTCACAGTTCCTGTGAAACTTTCCGTTCCAATCACAAGGGTAAAAAAAAAGAAGATAAAGGAGAACAACAGTGATATCATTCAAGAAATACCTGGTGTGTTACCTTTTGAAAGTCAAACTTCTGAAATTCTATTTTAAAAACTAAAAGAACGCAAAAGAATTCACTTGAAATAGGCTAACCTATTTTCTGCACACTTAGTATTTCGAAGAGGTTTAGTAGCAGTGTACATTGGAGTCACTTTAACTCGAACGTCTATAACTCGAATGTCTCCTTAACTCGAACAACAAGTTTTATGGTCACTTTAGTTAACAATGCCTTAAAATTCTTAATTCATAGCTCTGGCAAATTTATGTTCCCTGTGCGTGTTCGAGTTACGGAGACTCTGGCCTGGGAATCCAAGCTCATAATCTTTGAAAAAAAACAAAAAATACCTCACCTCACAAAGTTCTAAAATTATAGAGCTTGGTGCAGGTAGATTAGTCTGACACAGAATGTTAAAAACAGTTTGTGTGTGAACCCTTGTTGACAGACTTGCTGAACTTTGGAAACCCAGGCAAACACACATAATCAACTTACCATTCTTTCACAAGCTCTAAAGACTTTCAAAACTACTAAAAACCACATCAAAACATCAGCCACATGTATTTAGACTTCCAGCCAACAGCCATTTTGTTTCGAAATGAATCTATGTTTTCATTTTCATTTGTTTTCCTTTTTTCTGCCGAGTCAGCTTTTTCCATAAATTATCCGCACGCATCGAAATTATCAAAATGCGCGCGAAAGTACTGCTAAGTAATACGCCAAAAGCTGGCCAATCAGGCCGAACCTGCATTGCAGGGAAAAATGTCCCTGCAGGCGAGTTACCTGCGCCAAGCCTTAAACCAGCAGCAAAAATATCATAAACTAGACTATGAAAAAGTTTAACGCTTGGATTCCCAGGCTACGGAGACTCCATTGTAATTATGTTTCCCTTAATACAACACACACACAATAATAACCTTCTTAAAAGATGAGTAGAAGGCACCACTCACTTGTTGAACCAATATTCTTCAATTTTCTCTTCGTATTCTTCTACTATGGCATGGCATCTCGACTAAAGTAAAATTATAGGTATTCAATATCAATAATCACAACTTTGAGCCTTTGAAACATCCTAAATTACTGTTAGTTTAAACAGTCACATGAAAAGTTTACTAGGTTTTCAGAAAAATGTAGTAGAAAACTCCTTGTGTTTCCTTCCTTTTAAAAAAAATCAAAAAATTACCTCTTTAGCTGCTCCTTCGCAAGCACCTTCCAAGATTTCCAAAAGCCTTGTTTCACTACATAAAGTACCAGAAAGGGAAATCTCAATACAGATTATAGTGACAATGATAGAAGTAATTATTTTCAGGGTCAAAAAGACAAAATCTATAAAAAAAAAAAAAAAAACTTGAGAGTCCACCTTTCTAAAAGAGTTTGACAGTTACCTTCTAGCAAAACTTCCAAGTCTTGATTCTTCCCATGCTGTGTCGCCGCCACCAAAATGGTCCTTGGCTGTCTTATCTAAACCCTAAAAACAAAAGTCAATAAAAGAAAATTATGATGATTGTTAATTCCACATATTAATAAGTATATAAGGATTTATATGTATCAATAATGACAGACGGAAAGATCAACATTAGGAATATATGATAAAACTAAGGCTGTAAAGAGTAATTATGACATTGTATATTTTCACGTAAGACTTGCTAATTGAACACAATTACCTTTTTGAAGTTCTTGACAATATCTCTGCAAGTGTTGCAGTTGTCCCCTACTTTTCCAGAGCTTCCAAATGCAACGAAAGTGTTGAGGAGGAATAAAGTAAGTGTCAACATTTTAGTGCTTCAATTTCAATTATTTTTAATTTTGGTCATTATTTATTTAAATTCATCCTGAAAAAGGAGAAATTGATTTTGAAATATTTTCCCTGTAAAATACAAAGAAATAAATTTACCTTGGAAGGGAGATGAAAAAACTTTCCTTGAAAAATAAGCTACATTATTGGGACTAATTTTCGCGGTTGAAAAAAATTATCCGAAAAATTGAATTTCGTGGGTTTTAATTCTTGCGTTTTTTTCATTCTGGAATTTTTGCAGGTTTTAATTTTCGCAGTTTTGCCCTTTTTTGGACAAATGTCTTTCATTTCCTAGGGATTTTTCAAATTTTTTGATAAAATTGGAAAAAATTTTGTGCGGGTTCAAATTTTCGCGATTTTGACTCACAAAAAAAAGAAAAATGCTAGAATTAATTCCCGCGAAAATTAGTTCCAATAAGGTATCAGAATAATGGTCCATATATGATATGTATGCACTAGATGTTTACCTCAGAGGATACTATAAAGCAATTTTCCTTGAGATAAACATAATATGGATGATTTTTCTTGTAAAATAGAAAAAAATACACCGGGGAAGGTACATGAGAAAAATTTCTTTTCATGCAGAGTATGTAACAGGGTATTTTCCTTGAAAAATACGCAAAGAAAATGGTCCTCTTAGAATACATGTTTTCTTCAACAATATACGAGAGGTTTTATTTCTAGGATAACGCAGATAAACACATACACTTTTTAAGCAATTTTTGTGAAAATCAGTATTATTTAAATTTTATAGAGATAGAAATTCACAAAACTAAATAAATACAAAAACTTTAAGAAAAAGGCCAAAACTTGTTTTACACTGCGTTTACTATTTTGTCACCATTTGTTACAGTTTTGAAACTGTGACCTTTTCTTTAATATCCCATTCAGCGAATCATAAAATTTAGTACTGACAAAACACGTTTCCAGGAACAAATTTTGTGGTTCGCAAAAATTTAAGGTAGCAGACATTTACATGTTTTGTTTATACCTCCAGGGATACCATGAGATATACCTTGGAAAATACGTAAAATGTTTTCCTAGGAATTTACAAAAAATATATACCTTACATAGTAAAGTTCTCCAATAGAAATCATGAATATATACAATATATGCACTCAATAGAGAATACTATAAAAAATTTTCTTGAAAAATGAAAAAGAATTGTTTAGATTTCTCTTGTAAAAAACAATGAAATTAATTTACCGGGCAAAATATATGAGGATATTTTATGCAAGAAAATTAGTTTGCTTGAAAAATAATATATGCAAAAATAGTGGTCCTCATAGGATACACAAAATATTTTTCTTCAGCAATATGAAAAGTTTTATTTCTTGGGAATTACAGAGAAATAAATACATTTACCTTGAAATGGACGCAAAAAATATTTACTATGGAAAGTATGTGAGCTGACATTGTCCTTGAAAAATACACAAAACATAATGCTCCTTATAGGATACAGAAGATGTTTTTCTTCAACAATGGGCTCTTCCAGAAAAAAATTGTACATGGGGGGTGGAGGATATAACAATTTTTAGTGAACAGGGTGACTTTTGGCCCCCCGGACAATAGGTTTTACCCCCGGACAAGCATCTGCTGACCCCCCAGACACCCCAAATTACCCCCGGACAGAGCAAATTTACCTCCCGGACAAGGCAAATTTACCTCCCGGACAAGGCAAATTTTGATGATTTTTTGCTACCCCCGGACAAAATATCCTCCACCCTCCATGTACGAATTTTTTTCTGGAAGAGCCCAATATAAAAAGTTTGAAAATACAAAGAAATACATATACGTAGAAAAGTAAGCAAAAAAAATATTTGCTATGGATAGTATATGTGTCATCACAAGCGATTTGAAGTACAAATGAAATGGAACGTTCTCAACGTTCTCAAACGTTCCAGATCGTTCAGGAAAAGAAAACGATCCTTCGCGTACAAAACTTAACATTTAAGATTACTCAATAAGAATGTTGAGAACGATTTGGAACCCACAGGAACATTGCAATGTTCCTGAACGTATTAAGACACTCCTAAAGTTTCAAGAACGTTCTCTAGCGTACTAAGAATGTTTCTAAACGTTTGTTGAAAAATACGCAAAAATAATGCTCCTTATTTATAGGATACATAAGATGTTTTTCTTCTACAATATGAAAAGTTTTTTCTTGGGAAATACAGATAAATACATTTCATTTAACCTTGAAATGTACGTAAAACAAATTTGCTATGGAAAGTATGTAAGCTGACATTTTCCTTGAAAAATACGCAAAAATAGTGGTCCTCATAGGATACAAAAGATATTTTTCTTCAGCAATATGAAAAGTTTGAGTTCTTGGAAAATACAGAGAAATACATTTCATTTAACCTTGAAATGTATGCAAAACATATTTGCTATGGAAAGTATGTTAGCTGACATTTGCCTTGAAAAATACGCAAAAAAATAATGGTCCTTATAGGATACATATGATGTTTTTCTTCAACAAAATGAAAAGTTTGAAAACACAAAGTAATACATTTACCTAGAAAGTATGCAAAAATATATTTGCTATGGAAAGAATGTTAGCTGACATTTTCCTGGAAAAATACGCAAAAAAATAATGGTCCTTATAGGATACATATGATGTTTTTCTTCAACAAAATGAAAAGTTTGAAACACAAAAGATATACATTTACCTAGAAAAGTATGCAAAACATATTTGCTATGGAAAGTATGTTAGCTGACATTTTCCTGGAAAAATACGCAAAAAAATAATGGTCCTTATAGGATACATATGATGTTTTTCTTCAACAAAATGAAAAGTTTGAAAACACAAAGAAATAGATTTACCTAGAAAGTATGAAAAGTTTGAAAACACAAAGAAATACATTTACCTAGAAAGTATGCAAAAATTTATTTGCTATGGAAAGAATGTTAGCTGACATTTTCCTGGAAAAATACGCAAAAAAATAATGGTCCTTATAGGATACATATGATGTTTTTCTTCAACAAAATGAAAAGTTTGAAAACACAAAGAAATACATTTACCTAGAAAGTATGCAAAAATATATTTGCTATGGAAAGAATGTTAGCTGACATTTTCCTGGAAAAATACGCAAAAAAATAATGGTCCTTATAGGATACATATGATGTTTTTCTTCAACAAAATGAAAAGTTTGAAAACACAAAGAAATAGATTTACCTAGAAAGTATGCAAAAATATATTTGCTATGGAAAGATGTTAGCTGACATTTTCCTGGAAAAATACACAAATAAATAATGGTCCTCATAGGATACATATGATGTTTTTCTTTGAGAAATAAAGAATTAAATTTAGCTTGAAATTTTAAAATTTACGCAAAAGATATTTGAATGGAAAGTATGTTAGCAGCTGATATTTTCCTTGGAAAATACACAAAAACGATGGTCCAAGATACATAAGATGTTTTTCTTCAACAACATGAAAAGTTTGAAAACACAAAGAAATACATAGTATGCAAAAGTATGCAAAAAAATATTTGATATGGAAAGAATGTAAGCTAATATTTTCCTTGAAAAATACGCAAAGATAGTGGTCCTCATAGGATATTCGCAAGATGTTTTTACTTCAGCAATATGAAAAGTTTGAGTTCTTGGGAAATACAGAGAAATAAATACATTTACCTTGAAATGTATGCAAGAATTATTAGCTATGGAAAGTAAGCCGACATTTTCTTTGAAAAATATGTAAAAAATAGTGGTCTTCATAGGATACATAAGATGCTTTTTCTTCATCAAAATGAAAAGTTTAAAATCTTGGGAATTACAGAGAAATGAATACTTTTACCTTGAAATATACACAAAAATTATTAGCTATGGAAAGTAAGCTGACATTATCCTTGAAAAATACCTAAAAAATAGTGGTCCTCATAGGGTACATAAGATAGATTTATTTATTCAGCAATATGAAAAGTTTGAGTTCTTGGAAAATACAGAAATAAATACATTACCCTTGCACAAAAAATATTTGCTATGAAAACTATGTTAATGGTCCTAATAGGGTCACACAAAGAAATATATAAACCGGTGGAATGAAAGCAAATTAATATTTTCTCAGAAAAGTATATGAGAAGACATTTTCCTAGAAAAATACACAAGAAAATAATGGTCTATATAAGATTCACCAGGTTCATCAGATGTTTCCTTGAGAAATACGTAAAAATCTTGGATTTTTAGAGAACAAAAATTTTATAGATGATTTTCCTTGTAAAATACAAAGAAATAAATTTATCTTAAAAGGTACATAAGAAAAAAGTTTCTGTGAAAAAGTATGTAAAGAGATGATTTTGCCTCAAAAAATAATGATACTTGAGATATTTTTCTACAACAATATTTGAAGAATTTGCTTTCCGGAAAAGTACGGAGAAATACATGAAATGAATACTTGAAAAGTATGAGGAAAATTTTGATATAGAAAGTATGTTAAAAGACATTTTCCTTGAAAAATACGCCAGAAAATGTGCTGCATAGGATGTATTTGCCTCCATGAAATCTATGGAGATATTTTCCTTGGAAAATACGTAAGAAGTTTAAAAAGACAATTTAGAAAAAGAACACCTTGGAAGGTACATAAGAAAATCTCCTTTGGAAAGTTTGTAAGAGGATATTTTCCTCAACAAATACGTAAAAAAAAAATTATCATCCTGATGGTATAACTAAGGTCGGGCTAAAAAAATGGTTGGTTTGCCGTCACCCGACCCTAGATTTTGGAGGTCTGTCGGAATTTTTTTTTATTTTGGCGATTTATGAAATTTTTGTCCATGGAAGGGTTAACAAACAGTTTGTTTACATTTAGGTAATTTTGAATAAAAAATAGAAGTGCTAGCAAGGAATCTATGATTCTTATGCTTGAGACAAACAAGATACGATTGTTTGAAGTTTTTGAAGGAAAAAATCTTCTTTAAAATGGCAATAAAATTTTTTGGGTTGGCAGGTTTCGAGGTAGGGTTGGTCAGGTGACGGCAAACCAACAATTTTTCAAGTCCAGCCTAACTACAGAGCACAAAATATTTATCTAGAAGATGACTTTAAAGGTATTTATTATACATTGAAAGTAATGGAACTACCAGCAAGCAGAGTTAATAGCAAACTGGTGCTATCTCCTAGAAAACCTTTTTTACACAATCAGAGATTTGTGAACTTATACAAACCAGCACATAGATAAGTGTTCTGAGAATCACTTGGCATGTTTAACTTTTAAAGTATGAGAAAAAATACTTTCCTTTACAATTACGCTTTAATAATATAGTAGTCATCACAGAATACAAACAGTGTACAAGATGTTTATATCAGTGAGAATATCATGAAGATAAATTACCCTTAGAAAATATGTATTTTATTTGAAAATCATTAAAAAAATCAGCATTGGCAGACACCATAAAAAATTTTTTATAGTAGAAAGAGGATTTTTTACTTAGAAAATCAGACGGAGGATCGAGACAAAAATTCCATTAGATGCTAGAAATTTCCAATTTCCAAGAATTTATTTTGAATAGATTTATTGATTTTACATGCAATGATATTTTATATATTACTTTACTTTTATCATGGAAAGTACGTTGGAAGATACTTTCCTTAAAAGATACACCTCAGAGGTTATCATGTAGATATTTTCCTTTAAAAAAATAAATTTTTATTTTAGAAGAAAAAAATAGATTTTATTCTCCGGGCATTACATACAAAGAAATTTTCTTCAGAAAATATGTATGGATATAATACATTTGAATACAAAAAATACATAATACCTTGGAAGGCACACAAGCAAATAGAAAGTATGCTAATATATTTTGCTTAAAAAATATGAATTAAAAAAACTTATATACAAGGCCAAAATAAAAAAATGTCTTGTTTCCGAAAATCAGCTGGGTGAACTTTCTTGCGAGTCACCCGGCCGCAAAGTTGAAAAAAAATCATTTTCTTTCAAACTTCAAACTTTCAAACAAAATTTTTGTAGCAGAGTAAATACACTATACAGCAAAGACAACAAACATTCTTACCAAGCAAAAGTTTTGTTTTTCCGCTTATAAAGAAAAAATCAAGACTGTAAAAATATATGAAAATATTTTCAAAAATATTTGCAGCCGGCCAGGTAATTTTTTTTTCCGGAAACAAGACTTTTTTTCTTTTTAGCCCAGTGTATAAGATATCAAACTTAAATGGTACTATGAGGTATTCTCTTTGGGAAATAAATAGCAAGACTTTATCTGTCTTAGCAATAGATTTTTAATGGAAAATACGGAGAAAAATACAAAGAAATGGACGTACTTTTTTCTACTTCTGATTCAAATCTCCGTATAATGTAAAACAAGCTATATGCATGCTGAAAGGACCTACCAGACGATGTAATATTTCCAGATTACTAACCCAGGATCCACTTAAGGTTTTTTGATAGCATGAATGGCAGTCAGGAGTAATACCTTAAACAAGGCGTATATACCTTGTTCAAGTAAGAATTCCAAATTTCTATTGTTTAATACTTCCTATTTAGGAATTATTTGGATTATTTCCCAAACTAAGAAAAAGGGCACTCTCTCGTCTATACCATTGAAAAGAGCACAAAAAACTGAATTCACATGGTGATTTTTAGAAAATTCTACAGCCGGAATTGATCACAATTGTCAATATTAATAAAGCAACATTAAAGTCCAGTCTACATGAAACGAAAATCAGCTTTTTAAAGGGTGTAGAAAGAGCTTTACACAAAAAATACAAAACAATTCAAAATGGTACCCTAGCCAGCTTTAAAAATACCTTGAACAAGGAACCCCTACCTTATACAAGGTATATGCATTGTTTAAGGTACATCCTAACCATCCTAAACAAGGTATATACACCTAGTTTAAGGTATTATTAACTATTCTTCTTTCCTTTGTGTCTTCGTCCACTGATTTTATGGTACAAAACCAAAAACAAAGATAAACAAAGATTCCGTCTGTAGATTTTGATAATTTTTTCACTACTTGGTCAATCAAATACTCCTCTTTCCTATGTGCTAAAATTCAACATGCCCTTTTTCCTATACCACATTTACAATCAACATTTTTACAAGAAATCTTAAAAAATACCTTGAACAAGGTACCCCTACCTTAAACAAGGTAACCTTGTTTAAGGTATTACTCCTGACTGAATGGGGCAATTAAAAGGCAGGGTACCGTGAGTGGTCCTAAATCCGACAGCCCTGCCTAATTCCGATGGGGTCTTTCAAAGATACAAACTAAAATAAAAACAAACCTTTCGCTGTGACGCAACGAAGATACCAAAGTGTCAACTAAACTGAGAGATTTGATAGTACATATTGAAACGATTAAATCAAATAACATTTGTTAATGTCTTAAACAGGAACAACGGATTCAGAAAAATAGGTAATTACTATAGTATAAAGAGGTAATTAGTTTTACAACTCCCTCTTTTTTATCACATTAATTGACATTTTGACATAAAATAGTCATATTGTTTATATGTTTTGTTTTGAGAATTCTTGCAATAGTTTATTGTTCAACTAGGCCTGAGATTGGAAAGGGTTTCTTTTTGAGAGGTCGTCAGTAGTCTGACACTTTCTAGTCCGACAGTAAAAATGTCAGACGTTGCATTTGACGAATGCGTCAGTATTCCGACAACAATTTTGTCCGACAACAAGTAAAAAAAAAAACATGTAAAACGAAATATGAATCACCGAAAAGGAGGCACATCTTTTATAAGCAACCATGTGCTTATAAAAATTCAAAGTTCCGACTTTGAGGTTGGGCCCCTAAAGCCAACTTTTCTTAAATTTTGGGAAGTATCATAATTCTGAACATGCAAAAAGGGACCCTTATAGGCGGTACATTCTTTTTGCTATAAACCAGACGTAATTAATCGAACAGTTCGATTACCGAACTAATAGAACTTTGTCGAACTTAATCGAACGACAAAAGTTCGATTACATTCTTTAATCAAACTTTTTAAAAGTCACTAAAATTGTGAGTATTCGATTAAGTTCGACAAAACATATTAAGTTTGACAAAGTTCGACAACGAGAAATGTTCGACAAATTCGACATAAAACTCAGTTCGATAAAGTTCGACAACAAGAAAGGTTCGACAACAAGAAAGGTTCGACAACAAAAAATGACCTCCTTTGGGTACTACCGTGGACGGCCCCTGGGGGTCCGGGGGGGGGGTCCGATTGGTCCCCGCTGGTCAGGGAAATGTGAGGGTGCACGTCTGCACCAATGGGGGTACTACAAAGTTCCTCAAATTGTTGTCAAAGGCCGGCAAAAAGTGCGATCGGATTACGCGCAAGTGGAGAGGCCTTCAGTTGCTCGGGTTTTTTCAAATTTTTATTCAATTAAACTTGACAAAGTTCGATTAAGTTCGATTAGTTTGATTAAGTTTGATTAATGTAATCGAACTAATCGAACTGTCGAGGTCTCTTTAAAAAAAGTTCGATTAAGTTCGATTTCAGTAATCGAACTTAATCGAATTTTGTATTTTGAGAAATTTGTAAGTATTCGATTAAAGTTCGACAACCGAACTTAGTCGAACATTAATCGGCCAACAAGGTTCGGTTAAGTTCGACAAAGTTTGATTAAAAATACCGTTCGCTTGTTTAATTAATTACGTCTGGTATAAATTGTTTCCAAGCAAATTTGATTGGTCCTTTATTTATAATTATGCCAAAATGAACTTTTATTAATATTATCTCAGTAAAAAAACCCTTATTCAACATTCGACACTCTAAAATCTTTTGTTTTCGGACAAAAGTGACATCGGAAAAAAAGACTTCTAAATTCTAAATTTATTTTATAGATTCGGACTATTTTACTGTCGGACTAGAAAGTGTCGGACTAGTGACATGCACCCTTCTTTTTAAAGATAAAGAAAAGCTTTTTTTTACTCTGGCCTGAACTTGAAAAAAGTCCTTACGTGACCCAAGCTTGGACCACACATGTTTTGGGCATGTTTGGGACATGTTTGTGGCATGTTCAAGCCACAGGTTGTTGGAGACAAAAATCTAAAATTTTATCGCCCAAATTTGGCCTGAACATCAAACTTTCCTAAGATTGCTATTTAGGCCTGAACATGACCTGAAAATGTTCGGCATATGTTCAGCTCAGGCCTTTTTTCTCTAAATTCTATAATACTTTACCCAAATTGGCTTTACTCTCATTTTCTTTAAATGCTTGTACCCATTGTACCATTTTAACTAACTGTTGGCTTTAAGAAACTTTTTGAATTTGAAAAAATTCTGCCATTTTTGCTACCATTTTCATAAACAAGCATGTTTCTTCCAATCAATTTTGATTTCGAATGTTATGATTTGTCTCGCTTATTTCATGCTCGCTTTCGAACCGAGCCAATCAAATCTGCACACGTCCATCACGTGATCAAGTCGCAACCAATCAAAGCAAAACACGATAATTCAAACTTTAAAACCTTTAAAATTCAGAGAATCGGCAAAAGTCAATTTGTAGTCGTGTTGTGTAGTGGAAACGTGGAACTGAGTTGGACAAAGTGTCATACACAGTCATCCACAATGGCATCAAGAAAATTCTGGATGTTTGGTCTCTTGGCCGTCCTTTTTTTGTCATGTTAGTATTTCATTTTATTTTTTGCCTTTCTTACGACTGTCTCCTTCTCTTAGGCGCTATTTTCAAGGGAAAATGTTTCCTAGAGTTTTTTACAAAGATACATTCACATTGAATTTCTATCGTGTTAAATGTTCACAATAATTTTCACAACAGTTTAAAACTATTATCGAAAATATTTACAACATGTTATAGGTACCTAGTCATTCATGTCTTTCACATATTAGTTTCAATATTGCTTGTTAGGCCCTTTATTGGGGAAACTGTAGGAAAGTCAATTTCTCTGGGGTTTTTAGTTTATATCCAAGAATGGGTAAGGTCTATATAACTGGAGTTTCTAGCTGTAAAGCTGGAAGTGAAATTCACCAATACATATGGTAATGCTTTCTATATTTATCATAGAATAGTCTTTCAGTGTAGGTATGAATAATTGGATTTTATTTTTCAGGTTCAGTCAAAGCTGAAGAAAGTGATGACGCTGAAATCGAGACTCCCAAAGTTGATGAAGATGTAGGCAAGAGTCGTGATGGTTCAAAAACTGATGATGAAGTTGTTCAAAGGGAGGAAGAAGCTATCAACATCGATGGCCTCAGTGTTGCAGAAATGAAACAAATGAGAGAATCTTCTGAAAAACATGCTTTCCAAGCTGAAGTTAGCCGTATGATGAAACTGATCATCAATTCCCTTTACAAAAACAAAGAGGTAATTTTATTTATGTTGGTGAAAAAGTGCTCAAATTTCTATGAGAAATCACGAAAATATAGTACTTGTATTATTCTGGAAAATGCATCTCAACATTCAACACATGTTTCATTTCCTTTTTTTGAATCAAATAAATTGCAGGTCATTAACTTAATTGCTTATAGATATTTCCTCTTTTCTCCTGCTTCCAGTTTTGTACTTATTAATTACATTTCAAAAAAATTGCAACTAGCAGCTGTTAAAACAACTTATACAAGTCTAGATAAATATTGAAAATATCAATATCAAGATATATCAAACTAAATCTAGACAGAGGAGATTTCTTTCTATATGTTGTCATAATAGCAAAATATTTTTGGTGCTTTCTGTTTTTAATTTCTTTGAATTATTCTAAAGAGCTTCATTGCTTTCATTCATTTCATGTTTGTTTTGAAAGCCAGAGGGCTTAAATGAAAAAGGAGTTTAGCACCAGAGAACAACACTTTATTTTGCTACATAGAAGATAAAAGAGTATTGTTAAACATAGACATTTAATGATTTTTTTCTTTATAGATCTTCTTGAGAGAATTGATTTCCAACTCCTCAGATGCTTTGGACAAAATTAGATTCTTGTCTCTTACCGACACAGATGCATTGGCTGCTACAGATGAACTCTCCATCAAAGTCAAAGCTGATAAGGACAACCATGTTCTACATATCACTGATACAGGTATTGGTATGACCAAAGATGACCTTATCAAACAACTTGGTACCATTGCTAAATCAGGAACCAGTGAATTCTTCTCCAAGTTGCAAGAAGCAGGTAAGAATTTTTTCTATTTTTCATGGTTCTTTTGTCATTTTTTTTATTGTGGCCGCATTATTTCATTCAAATAAAATCAAACTTGAAACTAAGATATGTGTCAATTATTATTTTATTTTGAATACTTGATTTTGTGTTTGAATGTAGAACATTTTCAGTACCACAATTGCTATGTTGGATTTTGCTGTTCATTTTCATTACTATATATTTCACTTTCAGGAACAACTGATCAAGCCAGTGATTTGATTGGTCAATTTGGTGTTGGTTTCTACTCTGCTTTCTTGGTTGCCGATAAAGTCATCGTCACATCAAAGAACAATGCTGACAAACAACACATCTGGGAATCTGACTCTGCTGAATTTTCTGTTGTTGAGGATCCACGTGGAGATACCTTGAAACGTGGAACCCAAGTCAGTTTGTACTTGAAAGAGGAAGCTCGTGATTTCTTAGAGCCAGACACTTTGGAGAATTTGATCAAGAAATACTCTCAATTTATCAACTTTAACATCTTCTTGTGGAAATCAAAGACTGAAGAAGTCGAGGAACCCATTGAAGAAGCTGCTGAAGAAAAGAAGGAAGAAGAAACTCCAGAAGAGGTAAAGAGATCAGAATTCAAATCCCTATTTTGGTAATTTTTACACTTTTGGCTAACTCATTTCTAAAGTCCCAAAATTTAAGTTCAGCTTTCATCCATTACAATAAAAAGAGTATAGGTTAAAAATCATCCTTAATATTACACAATATATCCACTAACTTGTATACTTTTTCAGTGCTTCCTGAATAAGCTATTTTTCAAAATAGCTTTAAAAAAGTAGCACAAAGCTCCAAATATCTTTCAGAGAGCGTTTGTTTTAAATTTTGAATTTTTGGCTTAACGCATTTCATTATTTTATGATTTAGAAGAAAGATGAGGATGATGAAGCCAAGGTTGAAGAAGAAAAAGAAGAAGAAAAACCAAAAACCAAGAAAGTCTCCAAGACAACATGGGATTGGGAAATAATGAACTCATCCAAACCAATCTGGACCAAAAAACCAAAAGAAGTTACTGATGATGAATATAACGAGTTCTACAAAGCCATGACCAAGGTAATTTTCTAATCACAGTCTGTAGAATTCAAGTAATTTAATCACCTGATACCTTTCCCACATACTCATTTTATTGTAAAAAGTAAAATTGTTAAAACCTGTCAGATTTTTCATACATCTTGGGTTATTTTGACCTTTTAAAATTTAATATTACTTAACATTTTTCCTTAGGAATCTGATACTCCAATGGCCAAGACTCACTTTGTTGCTGAAGGAGAAGTTACCTTCAAATCCATCTTGTACGTTCCAACCACCTCTCCACATGATATGTTTCAAGACTATGGAAAACGCAGAGAACAAATTAAATTGTTTGTTAGGCGTGTTTTTATCACAGATGATTTCCAAGACATGATGCCTAAATATTTATCTTTCATCCGTGGTATTGTTGATTCCGATGATTTACCTTTGAATGTATCTCGTGAGCAACTTCAACAACATAAATTATTGAAGGTCATTAAGAAGAAATTGGTCCGAAAAGCTCTTGACATGATCAAGAAGATCCCAGATGCAGACTACCTCGATAAATTCTGGAAAGAATTCAGTACCAAGTAAGTTCCCTCTGGAATACAACATGAGATCTTTTTATCCTCAAAACCTGCTTGCGGTATATAATCTTGATTTCTCTCTTGCTATGTGAGGAGTTTTTTGAAGTGTCTCATTTGGTTCTAAGTAAGTAACAGCAGCAATGTTTGAAATAACTGAAAGGTATGTTTATGAACCTTTATTCAAGTCAAATTATCTTTTTTTCCTATACATCATAAAATTTGTTTCTTTAGTATCAAACTTGGAATCATGGAAGATCAAGCTAACCGAACCAGACTTTCAAAATTGTTGCGTTTCAAATCATCAAATGATGCTGAAAAACAAACTTCATTAGCTGACTATGTTGCAAGAATGAAGGACAAGCAAGAACATATTTATTTCATTGCTGGATCAAGCCTTGATGAAGTCAAGAGCTCCCCATTCGTTGAACGTCTTTTGAAAAGAGGTGTGTAAGACTAAATTTAGAGCATTTATTTGTGTATTAAAATCAAAACCAAGTTCGATCTGCAACCTTCGTTGGCAAATTTATGGGGTATGAGAACTAGATTAACTTTTGACTATAAGTATTTATTCTGACTGATGTTCGTTTTTTTCTTAGGATACGAAGTCTTGTACTTGACTGAGCCAGTCGATGAATACACCATGCAAAGTTTACCCGATTTTGAAGGAAAGAAATTCCAAAACGTTGCCAAAGACGGTCTCAAAATGGGAGATGACACAAAAGAAAAGGCTAAGGTTGAAGAATTAGAAAAAGAATACGAACCACTCTTGAAATGGTTGAAAGAAGACAGTTTGAAAGACTTGATTGAAAAAGCTACCGTCTCTCAACGTTTGACTGAATCACCATGTGCCTTGGTTGCCAGCTCTTATGGATGGTCTGGTAACATGGAACGTATCATGAATTCACAAGCTTACGCTAAAGCTAAAGACCCAACTCAAAAGTAAGTTCATTGAACGATAAGAATTTATAACCACCTCTGTTTTGTTCTGACAAAATTGTTCTGTAAAATCTATTTTCGTCTGAAATGAAAATTCTTTTTTGCTTACTAAAGGAATATCTTTCTTGGCTATCCCTGTAGTATAATCTTGTTGCGAATAAAAGTTGAAACTTAGTGGGCATAAATTTACAAAAATAATATACTTCAAGTTTGGAAGTACAGTTTCTCTATATAGCTATTTTAAACTATTTTTTTCAGCTTCTATGCTACCCAAAAGAAGACTTTGGAGGTTAACGTATACCATCCATTGATCAAAGAATTGCACAAGCGTGTTGGTGACAACAAAGAGGATCAAACTGCCAAAGATCTCGCCCGCGTCATGTTCGAGACAGCCACTATGAGATCAGGATACGTCATCAAGGATAGTGCAGATTTTGCTGGTCGTATTGAACGCATGTTGAGACTTTCAATGGGTGTTGATTTGGATGCTAAAGTTGATTTACCAGAAGAAGAGGAAGAATCTGCAGAAGAAGAAGCTACTGAAGAGGTTGGTTACTAATTCGATTTCTACGGAGTATACAATTTTCATCGAATAGTAGAGCGTCGTTTTTGAGAGCTTCTTGTTGACGGTGACTTTTAATTTTATCGAATAATGGAGCATATCGAATAGTAGAACGTCGAATTAGAGAGCGTCAACTGTACTTTTCAATATCGTATCATTCGACGTTATTCAAATTTCACCGAAGTTAGTTCTCGACAATATTAGTTCGTTCCCTCTACTAAGGTTAATCCTGGTTAATCGTGTAATTCATTTGGGACGAGACAGGAATTCTAGAATTCTGTGCTTGTGGCCTATTACCTGTTTTCTCGGGTTTTTTCGTTTTAAGAAGTTCCCGAGGTTTCAAAACAATTTTTACTTATTTCTCCAGGTCAATGCTGACAACGAAGAAGAAGATACTCCAGTCGATATTCCTGAAGACGCAAAGACAGCTGATCCAGTTGATGCTAAAGAAGATAGTGCCGAAGGTGAACAAGAAGCACCAGCCGAAGCTAAAGATGAACTATAAAGTGTTGCTTTGCTGCCTTAGGCCTTTTTTCAAAGAGAGTATGAACTTAATATAGTTGGGTTGTTACCAACTTGTAACTCGCGATCTTAGTACCACGCAAATCAGTTCAAGAAGAACCTGTTGAAGTTATCCTATCAAATGCACAATATTTGGTAAATTCGTTAATGGCTTCTATCTTTGCTTGGAAGTTACATGATAACATTTATCGTTAGTTTAGTAGAAGAAATTTGGAAACTTTGCACCGGCTTTTTGGACTGATTTGCTATTTATAACAAAATATAGAAACCTTTTTTTACAATTTTAATATTATATTACCAAAGCCAATTTCCAAAAAAAGCAAACAATTTGTACAAAGTATTATTTACAATTTTTAAAACCATTACAAGGGGGAATATTATTTTGAAAATCAGTCAAAATCTATTTTCCGCTATAATTCTTTTGAAATTTCACGTTCCGTTTTTCCTTGCATTTTCATATTTTCCCACATCAAGTTAGTTGTTAATTTATTTCAATTTTATTGTTGTCTTTCGTTTATGTGGTAAATTCATTATAATGGACGTGCTATTAACAGAAAAAAATATTGTACAGAATATTACATTTAGGATAATGAAGTGAGAAATTGGGAAAAAAAAACTTAAATTTCAAAAAATCTAAATCGTTATTTATCTTTGGTTCGTACCAAAACGGAATTCTCATCGATAGTTTGGGGGAATTTGTTTGATTTTTTGAGGTCGCTCGACTTTTTTAGTCAAAGCATTTGTTATACATTTTTGGAAAGTTAAGGGATAGGGGAATCAAAATGACAGGTGCCAATTTTTTTTCTCGGTCAAATATGACGGTCTGGAGAAAAGAGAGACCTGTTGTATATTTTTGGAAAGCTCTCAAAAATTAAGATTAGAAATATGTACGAGTATAGGTGATTTCTATACCTAACTCAAGATATTAACCCATAAAAATAGCGTTTTTCAACCAGAAACAGCTATTGGGCTCTTCCAGAAAATGTCAGTACATAGGGGGTGGAGGATATATTGTCCGGGAGGTAGCGAAAAATCATCAAAATTTGCCTTGTCCGGGGGTAGATTTGCTTTGTCCGAGGGATAAATTTGCTCTGCCCGGGGAGTAAAACCCGTTGTCCGGTGGACCAAAAGTCACTTTGTCCGGGGGGTAAATCACTGAAAATTATTTTATTCTCCACCCCTCCCTCATATTCAATTTTTTCTGGAAAAGCCCAATCTGTCTTTCTTTTTTTCTTGATAGCCTAAGATGTCCTATATGATTATGCAAGATTCATAACTTAATTTCTGGTCTAGTTATCTCCTAATTATTTTAAAATCTAAGATCTTATTAGTAGATTGGTCCTCTTATTACAATTAGAAAAACAGAACAGACATTAAAGCTATTAATTAAACACATCTATCACTACTGTCTAACCATGGAGGTATAAAGAAACAGGAGAAGTATGCTATTGTAACCATGCTCGCCCTACGATTAAAAAAAATACGAGGTATGCATGCTCATAATCTCATATATCGTGCATTTTTAAACATTTTCTTCAAGGTGAACTCTATTGCTTAATACTTTCCTCCAAAATTCTCCAGCGACTTTTTGTCTACAAATTGGGTCTGAAATTGCGTGTGCTTATAAAGAACTTTTTGTTTTCTGGCTGGAGAAAATATCTTTTCAAAACAAAATTTAATGGATGACAAAATTGAACGCAAACTTATTTCGTGGAGCTAGATTTTATTTTATTCTCGTATATTAGAAGGCTAGAAATCTTCGATGCTGATAGTAAGAATGTTCAGAGCAAACTTGAGTTCTACTAAAAAGTCGTATTTCATCGGGCGAGCCTAGAATTTCTTTTGATTTATTACATAAAAGAAATCAAAAGACTTTAACAACCAATTACTGACAAATTCATCTCCTGTCTTTCTTTATACCTCTATGATCTAACCTACTGGGTACTCCTTGATGCAATTATCTGATCTTCACTTAAATCTGTCTTTCTTGATAGCCTAAGATGGCCTATAATTATGCAAGATTTGAATGGATCATAACTTAATTTTTGGTCTAATTATCTCCTAAATTATTTTATAATCTAAGATCTTCTTAAAGTACATTTCAAATTAGCTGGCAGTAAATTTTCCATTGCGTGTTACTTTTGATAGATTTCGAATTAGATAGCGATTTTTTTATGAGTATAAAATCCTTCTAAAATTTTCAAAACAACGAAAAAGAAAATAATCAGCTTTTTATCTAGCAATGCTCTAACTACCATTTTTGGATTTTCGAGAAAAAAAACAATCCAGTCAAAAGATATTGGACACGAAAGGAGGCTTGGTGGGCTTTTCACCACAATTTTTCTGTTTCTTTGAAAAATCCGGGGGCAAGTAAATTTCTGATAGTGAAAGGTAATTAACATATAATGTATTTCTCATTGAGATGTAGAAACATTTATCTATCGTTTATAATAAAACGAGTTGCAATCGTGCACCCCTGTTGAGGACGTCCATTTCCGTTCCAAGGGGGTAAGGTTTGAAATGCAGTGGAATTCCATAAGGGTTCGAAAATCCGTCAAAAATAAGCGGAATTCCAAGGGGGTAGTGATTGAAAATTTGTAAAAATTCGGAATTCCAGAGGGGTATGATCCTAAAATTGCCTGGAATTCCAAGGGGGTAGGTCACAAAAGGTTGGACCTCTTCAACAGGGGGTGCACGGTTTTTTTCTGGAAAAGCCCATTCCAACCTTGACTAAAGGAAAATCATTAAAATCACGAAAATGTTAAACTGATAAAATTTTGCACTCGAGGGAAAAAGGCATCAAACTTTGAACATTCCATTTCTCACAAGACACTTAGTAATTAACAAATTGTAACTCATTTGTTAACCCCCGTCTTTTCGTCTTTTCTTGTAGAACTAAAAAAACGTTGGAAAAGCCTATACCTAGCCTCCTTTCGTGTCCAATATCTTTATTATTTTTTTCGAGAAAAAAATTTCACAGCTGATATGGGCAAAGATTGAAGTTTCTCAAGTCCAAAAATGGTAGTTATAGCATTGCTAGATAGAAAGCTGATTTTTTTTTCTTTTTCGTTTTTCATCTTTGTATTTGAAAATTTTATAAAAATTCATGCGAATAATATTCCACACCGGATTGCCTTTCCAAAAAGTATAAAATCGTTATCTAATTCAAAATCTATCAAAAGTAATACGCAATTGAAAATTTACTGCCAGCTAATTTGAAATGTACTTTAGTCGTTTTTATGTACACTTTAGTCGTTTTTGTAAGCAGTTCTCCAACAGTGGAGGCAGTTCTTTCATTTCATGCAAAAACCAAAGAATTTAGAATGTATCCGGCAACATTTGATTTTATTGCAGACAGTCTATTTTCCAAGGGTGCTTTTTCACTACGGGTGCTTTTTCACTACGCTACAATCATGGTCGAAATATATTGAGATTTTAGTATTTTAACGTTTTTCAGAATTTAAAGGTCGGGCGAGAATTGCTATGACCCTCCGATATAATCGGACCGGGCCCTATCCCGGGATAGTTTCCTACCCAATGAACTAGAAGCCGAAAGCTAGAAGTCAATCTCTTTGGTAGGATTTGAAGCCAACATATCCTAATAAAGTTGCGCGGCCTTGAGCGGCTCGCCTGGTTTTTACATAGATGACAGATTGAAACTAAAATTTACCGCCAAATTTTGACAAAAATATCAATCGTAAACAAAGGAATTGCTAGATTCAATCTGTTGTCAAAAATACGGTGCATTCTTTAAGGCTTCACTTTTTCTTGCCTGAGAAAGGTTAGAGATTCTACTCTAGCCCTTCGGGCTTTAAACTCAATGTTCCTACCACTAGATAGGAAAATCACAGCGCTTACCAGACATTGTACGCTGTGCTCACGACACATCAGAGCCGTGCTGTATCGATGATGATACTCGAACAGTACGGGAGAACCTTGCGTTCTTGCAGGTACTGAACATATGAGTACCATCACCACATCACATTCAATAGGGAGGTTAAGTATCAAAGATTAATCTACGCGACGAACGCAGAGCAAGTTTGCTCCTAAAACAAGGCAAATTTTGCAGATTTTCACTACCCATCGGGGGTAATTAAACACGAATTATTACTACTATTTGACATACTGGACACTTTTTGATACAATTATATCTTATCTGATCTTAAATCTGTCGTTCTTCTTATCTTGAAAGCCTAAGATGGCCTATGATTGTGCAAGATTTAAATGAATCATAACTTAATTTCTGGTCTAGTTATCTCCTAATTATTTTAAAATCTAAGATCTTATTAGTAGATTGGTCCTCTTTTTCTCGCTCTTTTCGATTCATATCAGTGCCGTAGGAAGCATTTTCATATTGAGGGGGCTGAAGTTTAGTGACACCGCGAGGGCCAACCATGGTTTGGGCCGAGGGGGAAAATTTTGAAAATTTGAGCTCTAGATTGCTTGAAAATGCACTCAATTGTGACAATTATGACAAATTAAAAAAGAAAAACTTTGCATTTTGCAAAATAACCATTTTTGAAAGAACTATGGGGGGGGGGGCATAGCCCCCCCCTTTGCCCCCCCCCCCAGCTGCTACGGCACTGCATATTATCCAGGTCATTTTACACATCGTAAAATTGTGTTCCGTTTTGATATGTTATTTTCGAAGGCTCGTCTAGAGACGACTAATTCAGATACCTTAGAAAATGTGCAAAAGTAATGGAAAGGAGAAATTTCAAATTGATGTTGTTCAGTCAGTTATCATGTTATCATCAAATATCCAGGAGGTACTCATATGGTCCGACCCACGGTATGTGCCCATTGAGTTTCAAGCCCGAAGGGCTAGAGGTCAATCTCCTTGGTAGGATTTGAAGCCAACAAATCCTACCAAAGTTGCGCGGCCTTGAGCGACCCGCCTGGTTTTTACAAAAATGACGGATTGAAACTAAAATTTACCGCTTCATTTTGAAAAATATATCACTCGAAAACAAAGGAATTGCTAGATTCAATCCGTCATCAAAAATACGGCGCATATTTTAAGGCTTCAATTTTTCTTGCCTGAGAAAGGTTAGAGATTGACCTCTAGCCCTTCGGGCTTGAAACTCAATGTATGTGCCGCCCTTAAGGGTAGGTTTTTCGAGACCCTCGAAATGCATTGTAAGGGTGTAATCTTGATAGAATACTACAAGTATCTTCTTTTACCTGGCATACACTATAAAGGTGCGTTTGAACTGCTGAATCGTAAGTGTGACAGTAAAAATCTGAAGTATCTTTAAGCTTTGACTCGCATCCATTTTCATTTGTTTTGCACATTCCGTCGACATCTCAGCCTCATTTTTGGGTGGCTTAAGCAAAATAAGATATGCGATCAAATTACACTGTAAGGGTGAGAAACGTTCGGCAAAATGTACTGTAAGGATACCTTTTCATTGCTTAAGCCCCCCCCCTTAAGAGCTGCATTGTATAAGGGTACGATTTTGAAAGCCAATTTTTTTGCGGCACATACTGTCATTTAGAAATCGAGTCCCCTCGTGTAAAATATCCATTTTACTTACACAGGTCATAAAAGACTCCAAACTACCTTTAAAAGGGCAAAACAACATTCAAGTGATAGATACCTTATCGGGGAAAACTTCGTCGGTGAAAAGTGACGAAATTTCGGCCAAGTGACGAATATTATTCCCTGACGAAAATTTTCCCCGGCCTTAATGCGTTTGCCAACTACCAGCAAGTGACGAATATTTTTCCCCGACGAAGTTTTCCCCGATAAGATATAAAGAAATTATAAGGTTAGAATGTGTACCCTCCTTGACCCTCATGAAAAATTGATCAATTTTAGTGAGACTGTGGCATACCTGCATAGGCGTAACGAGATACCCTGCTAAATTTATGGATGAGAGAGCGGTTTTTACGACACTGTATTTATTGTCTTTGTCTTATCAAAAGATAATGAATATGTCATGAACGTCTGCACTCCCTCATAAATTTTGCAGGGATCTCGCTACGCCTATGTACCTTTTGGCAAAAAGTGACTTATTTTTTCTCACTTAAAGTTACACAATCAGCTTTGAGATAGCCTCTAACCTTCAGGGAGACTAAATTAAGATAAATGCGTGCCAGTATAGGCAAACTGTATAAGGGATTACGAGATTACAAAATCAACTCTCTCATAGGGTTATAAATTCTCCTAATTTGAAAATTGTGGCTGAAAATTTGGAAAATTTAGTAACATTTTCAAATTTCAGTCTCTCAAGGAGTCGATTTTCGAACTTTGGCTCGGACATTTTCGCCAACTCATAAACCTTACCCAGTAGCGTAGCCAAGGGGGGCGCAAAATTTTTGTATGAGAGCAGATTTTTATGACACTGTAATTATCTATTCATGGTATTAAAAGATAATTACAGTGTCATAAAAATCTGCTCTCCTACACAAATTTTTCGCCCCCCTTGGCTACGCTACTGCTTACCCCCCCTTCTTCTTTAAACTTCTGAAATCTCTCCAGTGTGTCAAGGAAAGTCCGAAACATATTAGTTAAATTTTGGTGTTCATAGCATTAAAAAAATTGAAATTATTCGTGGTGACGTTACTGAAGCTGTCTTTGTGACATGTTTTTTCGACGTATTTTTTAACGTCAATGTCAGTTTTTAGCTGATATTTTATGATAAGATCATTTTAAATTTTTGATCAAGCACTTTTCGAAATCTTCTTGTTAAATACTGTAACTACTTCTTTGTTTAAGGTGGTAGTTAACTGAGAAATGGAAAATCATCGAAAAAATTGTCGAATTTTGGTTTTTGGAAGTTTCGAGATCCTTAGGCCTTTCTGAACATCTCCTGAAAATTTCAGAGCGATATCTTTATCATTCAGGCCGCAGTGAGCATTTTTATCCTGCTGGGTGCTTGAAAAATCACCCTAGCAACAGAAAAAATCCCGTTGCTAAGGACTTATTTCTTCAATCTTGGCCGGAACATAGCAATGTGATACGCCAAAAGAAAGCTCTTTTTACGCCCTTTTCGAGCGTCAAAATGTTTTTTCCCGTGGCATTACGTCATCCTTAAAATTAAAGATGGTAGCCTCAGTAGTGCAAAATTTCAAAACAAACCGAAAAACAGAGCTGTAAGCATGATTCTACAGAATATTTGGCAAGTTTCTGCAAGTTTTAGATCGAAACTTAATCTCTTTGATGGAAATGTTTCATTTAAATGAAGAATAGACTCTAAGGAAGCTAGAAAGTTGCTGTACATTGGTTATGTTGTAGGATTTCTGCGAAAAACTTTCAATTTGTCGCCATTTTGTTTTGGGCATCAACATCGCGCTTTTAGTGACTGACATTATGTTTTGTAGTGAAGTTAAATGTAAATGAGATATTTCCAAGCACAACATGATGTAACAAAGATGGAAATGTGCTTTTTAATGAACTGGAAGTAACTTCTCGAGACACGCATTGTCATCTGACACTTGACCGCTCAAACCGCTTTCGGTGTCAAGTCCGCTCATTGTCAATTCAAGTCTATATGGATAAAAATATGCATCAGAAAAGTTTTATACCTACAGAGAGTCACCCTGGACTATTAATGAACATTTGGTCACATTTTTCTGGCAGTTTCCATCCAAATTTGATGTTTTCGCAAGATCACCGCAAACTTTGCTATTAATTATTATGTTTACGTGACTTAAGCGCAACATGTTTTTGTTGATTTTTGGATAATTTATCAATTTTTATGAAATTCTTATCTTTGATTTATGAAACCTGTATGGTTTGATGACTATTCAGTGAAGAAATTTTTTAAAAAGCGCTTTCAAGCTTAAAATGATACGCATTTTTGTCTTTTTCCTTGATTTTCTCAAAACGCGTTTCCGGGGGTTTGCTAACGCCTATGCAGGTTTTTCTCGGGATTGACAAGTGCTAGCTCCATGAAATTTTCAGGGGTTGTTTCTTGTACCATTTGGCAGAGGATAAGTGAAGAAAAAATTCAAAAAAATCTGTCATTGGTTCTAAATCTCAAAAATTACGTTTTTTAGGTTCCAGACCCCCTGGAAAAGAATTTAAATTTTTTTTTTCACTTATCCTCTGCCTTTGATGAATACCAACCACCATACCAAAAATCTTTTGCTAAAACGTTTTAGAAGTCTTTAAAAACCTGTATGGAGAAAATTATAGTACGTAACCCCCTAGTCAGTATCACCCCCGTCTGTGCTATTTTTAGAATTTTTTTTTCATATTTTTCATTGTTAATAGTTTTACTACCATTGTGGAAAGTTTCATTGACATATCTTAGATATTTCAAAAGTTATTACAAAAAAAGTAAAAAAATGACTTTTTCCATTTCTCAGTTAACTACCACCTTAAAGCTACATATTTTTTTTATAAGTATAACACTTATAAGCATATGAAGGCTCAGATTTGCAGAATTCCTAAGCTTTACATAAGCATATATGTCAGCCTGAAATAATTTTCAAGTTGTCATTTTTTTTATCTGTTTAAAAAGGTTTGGTTGAGGTCAAGTAAAAAAAGACATTCCAAGGCTAGCTACATTCCATCGCTCCATCGAAAATTCACTAAAAACTTGGCTCGGGGTGAATCATAAGCATGATTCATAAGCATATAATAAGCATAAGATATGCCTGGATGCTTTGAGAACTTTAGCATACACGAGCCTGACCAAGGGGCATACACTTGCTTATAAAAAAAACAAGTATACACATGACTTGGTAAAAACGGCAGGAAGCGGTCGGCGTGACGCAAAATATATTTTGGACTTTCCTTATCGGAGTTATGTAACTGTTTGTCATCAGTAACTTTTTGTCAAATTTTTATTAGATGTAATTGGGGAATTAACTCTTGATTCAAAACAAATAAGAAGAACTTTTCGAGATCGATCAAGTCAATTTTCCGCTCTCTTTGAAAACAAATCAAACAAATAATGTCAGAATAAATGCTTCTTGTAAAATGTCAAAGAATGTTTAAAGGATAAAAAGTTGTTGAAAGTGAGCAACATCTTTAGAGAGTGGCCAAATTTTACACCGATTCTGGCTTTCCCGATAAAAGACCGTGTATTTTATACCCTGAGTATCAGAGGTTAAGTTTTCAAAGAATATATTAACCTCTGAAGACCAACAATAGAACTTTTATCGCACATGTGTCAATCTAATCACTATAGAAAAAATCAAAGATGAAGAGCAAATATTACCGTATAAATGTCTAGCAGACTGTATCAGTATGCAGTTTACTATTTACGAATTCCCCAGAAACCTCCAAGTGTAATTGAAATGAGTTTAATCTTTTACATGATCCCCGAATGTATAACAGTAATTACTAAACTTTTAATTATGCAAATGTCACTTTAATTGAATCAAAATAATAGACAGACTTTATGTTATGATTCTCCATCACTGACTCTTTTTTTTTACAAAGCATTGGTGACTTTTTTAAGTTGTGTTTTCAACGACGGGGATAAGAATATCAACTTTAAACTTCATCCAAGATCTTGGATGGTCGCCTTGGTTACTTTTGTCTTCGTTAATTGCGCGCTGAATAGAATGTCGATTCGTCGGCACAGCGTCAATATATGATTTTGACCTGTGCTATTCACAGTATGTATTTTGTGTTAACAATAACAATAAACGAAATTATCCTTTGGTATTGTATATACTGTACTTGTACTAAAAAACACAAACAAGTAGGTAGGGTTGCAAAAGCACCAAAATAGAAAAATCAGTCCCTCGTAGGGTACATTGCTGGGGGAATTTAGGAAAAATATGTTAAATTTTGCAGAACATTTTGATTTTCAGTCTCATTCAGGGTCATTTTTTTCAAAAAACGAGTCCCATGTAGGGTCCATTTTTCGAACTTCAGCGGCACACCCCGTTGATCAGTAACAGTAATATCTCCCGCCTCGGGGTTGAACTTTACCTGTGAACTTAAACAACAAGAAACGTCTGCTTATCTCCTAAATTAACAATCACTACAGCTGTTATTATGCAATCATCTTAAAAACCAATTAAGGTTAAGTTATCATTATTTGATTTTCTTCAGATTAAAATTGGACACATTTCGACCTCCTTATATATGGTCCATAATTCGATATGTTAAACGGGGAAGAAATGCGGCTATTATATTTTAATTTTTTCCCATAATTGGTCCATAATTTGATTACCAAAGAGATAAAGCACTGCTGTTACCAGGCGGGGTACTATCTTGCAATCGCAGCAGTAGTTGACCTTCCCTACTTTTATAAAAACAGTAGCGTAGAAAAGGGGGCACAAAATTTGTGTAGGAGAGCAGATTTTTATGACGCAGTAATTATCTTTTTATACTATGAATATATAATAACTGTGTTATAAAAATCTGCTCTAATACACAAATTTTGCACCCATCCTGTCTTCGCTACTGAAAAAGATCACTTAAACATTTTCAAATCCTGAAAACTTAGTTCTATCTTAGATGTTTCGGCACCTGGCGTATACCTTTAGAGAACAAATATTGGTAAGAACTAATATTTTCGATATTTGTCTACAACATTCATCTTTAAGCAAAAGGACCCACCAATACCATTCACCAATATTAAAAAATTTGCTTTCTCGCCATAATAAGTAGACAATAAGCTCCTCGCCATACTCTTAGGCTCCAAATAAACGGGGGGGGGGGGTTCGAATAAACGGGGGGGGGTTGGGAAATTTTCTAGATTTTAATAAACCGGGGGGGACCTAATTGCCGGGGGGTTGGAAATTGTACTTCTGAAACCAAAAAATAAGGTAAAAAAGGATAAAATCAGGCTGTTTAGAGCAAAATAAGGGGCTTTCTCTTTGACAGCTAAAAATATTCTTAGAGATTAATAAACGGGGGGGGGTCCTAATAAGGTCCGGGGGGTTGGAAAATTTTCGAAAAATTAACAAGCGGGGGGGGCCGTTTATTTGGAACCTAAGAGTACCTTATCGGGGAAAAAAAATGTCGGGGAAAAGTGACAAAAATTTTGAGGGGGTGACGAAATTTTCCCCCGACGAAATTTTTCCTTGACATTTTATCACCTGACCAAAACTTTTACCCGATTTTTGCCACCGCAGGAAGCCTAAAGCTTCCGAGGATGGCATTCATAGCTTCACGCATAAGGAAGTTGGGCAAACATCTCATAATTTTGCGCGCGTTTTTCAGTATTTTAGTTCCGGTTAAATGGTGTACCGTTAACATTCTTAGCTTGACTGTATTTCTATTGTTTTATCATCATTAAAAACACTTTTCCGGATTTGTTTTGATCTGATTACCCATTTTCAAAGCTCTATATGTCTTTTTTATTACCTCAGGGAGTCGAATTAAGGGAAATTCCTTTTTTGTTGGGAAATTCCCTATTTAAACCACAAGTAGTTATTAACCGCTCTGAGCAACGCAAATTAGAAATTTGTATCCTTTCAAAAACTTGTCGTGTAACTATTGCATTAAAAAGGCAGTTTAGTACAGTAGCGTTTAGTATGATATAAACAAGCCATTATATTCTATTATTTTGGTAATAAAAGAGATGACAAAAAAAAACAGATAAATAACTTTTTTATCTCTATAAGAAGATATCTATGAGATGGACACAACTTGCTAATATTTGTAGACTAAATTTTGCTTCAGATGAGATGCCATTCTAACAAAAGTAACGGCTATCAGTAACATTTCTTTCCAAATTCAACAACTTATTTGATCGTTCTTCTGCGGTGGCACTTTAATGAAAATTATGGCTAGTTTTATCCAAGACCAAAACTTTTACCCGATTTTTCTAAACCACAACCAAAATCTAGATCTAAATTTTTTACACCTTTATTATTATTAACCGAAATTAGTGCTTTAAACGTCGAATTACAAGATCTTTTTTCGAGCTAGTGAAGGAAACCATTTCATTTGGACAATTTAGTTGGGTGAAAGTGACTAAATTGCAAATTTCGTCGGGGAAAAATGACGAATTTGAAATTTTGGTCGGAGGAAAGTGACAGAAATGCCTCTAGGTGACGGAAGTTTTTCCCCAACGAAAAAAACCCCGACTAAAAAAAAGTCTGACATTTTTTTCCCCGATAAGGTATCTGAATTTTAAGATATTTGCTTCTCCCTCAAGGTAGTCTTGAGTAACTTTATATGTGGTTTGTGCGTGGTTTTGTATCTTAAAGACTTTTGCTTCGCAACGAGCTAGGCAATCCTCGAACACTTATTATGCTAAACAACTGCTAGAAAGTTTTCCGTTGCGGTCAGTGTGTAATTGCAGAGCTAATTATTTAATTAAAAAAGATTTTGAAATATCAATGTCCTGAAAACAACCACAAGGGTCATTATTGTGAAGCTACCATAACCCCTGCAAAGTTAACACCGTGACAAGCCATGATAAAAATCGTTTGTCTCTGTGGAATTCTGTGAGAGGGTTTATCAGCGAATTTAATTACATATTTTAATCACGTTCTTAACTATGAGCAATTAAAGCAGTTTCTTCTTTGAAAACGACCCAATGAGATTCAAGTATTGATTAAATGAACCAATAACATTCAAGTATAAACATATTAGCCAATAGGATTTGAGCAGGATGATCACGTGTGATGATCCATTTCTTCCCCTATATAAGCTTCATTGAAAATGTCTTTCATTTATTTACACCCACAAGTTGAAGTAGGGTTTACTTAACTTGTTCGATCACTGGCAATATATCATTGGGAAGGAAAGATAGTGGTACCATGTTCTTCAACTGCTTCACCATCCTTTCTTTGGCACTCGCTGTACATGGTAAGAAATCATGATTCTTCTAAAAGCTGTCATTAGCCGGCGTTCTCATGGGTGTCGGAAAATTTGTGTAGGAGAGCACATTTTTATTACAAAGTATTTATCTATCCATTACATTAAAAGATAATTACTTCGTAACAAAATTGTGCTCTTCTACAAATATTTTACGACACCCTGAGAACGCTACTGAATGAGTTGAGTTTTTAGTAAGGAAATAAATGAAATCTATAATCTATCAAGTATTCTCGACAATCAAGGAGTGCCGTCCGATTTTTTGGCATCAAGATCAACTCAGAGAAACCCTTAAGCAAATGAGACCCCAAAGACTTTTGTGACCTTTTTTGAGAATTTTTTATTAAAGATTTTAAACTTTTGAACATTAAAGAAGGGTTAAAGATAGTTTTTAAAACCGCTAGCAAAAAAATGTCGCTTGGTACCTCAAGATGACGCCTCCTTTGGCTTCAAAAGATTCGTCAGATCCCAAAAATAGTTTGAAACTTTATTTAACGGAAACTAAACCCACTTAAGTGCCTTACATGTTTTTTTATAAGCAAGTGTCTGTCCCTGTTCCAGGCTCGCATTATGCTTAGCATAATTCTCAAACAATAGAGCCATTGTTAAGGTACCAAAAGTGACCCTCAGTGAGACTTTAAAGATCTAAACAAGAATCGCAAAATTGCGACTAAATATTTCCTTAAAAATTAAGGTCATTATTGACATATATAAAAAAGCACACATAATAAAGTATACATATATATTTGTCCAGAAAGAACTGGCATGTTGTTTGCTTTGATTTGGTGTTTAAAAATATGGACTTATCAGTCCTAAAAAAAATACAAATTTGAATATAATGAGGGCAATAAGTCTGGTTAAATGTTACTTTATTCACAAGATTTAAGGATTACTGAAAAAATACTACTGCAGATGAACTAAACTCAAAAACTAAAACTTTACAATAAATTTACATTACGACAAAGTAAAAATCTATCTTTAATAGCAACAAAGAAAAAAAAAGTGGCTCAAAGTTTTAAAGCATTTAAATAGCTTGTAAACAGTAGACCTTTTTTTAAAGAGGCAGCCATATTGAATAATTATGTACTCCAACATAACAATGATACAGCCATGCATAATTACTGTATCATGCATATTTTAAAAATTCAGTAGGTATAGAGGATTCAAGATTTGAAAACAGACACTGCATTGGTTTACAAGACTAGACTAGAGAAAGATGTCAACCATCCACACGGTTCATGAAAAAAATAAAGTATTGAAGAAATATTTATCAAAAAAAGGTTCTCTTTTTTTTGGTAATTAATACACCGTTTAACCCCGGGGGTACTAGGGCAAAATGGGTTACGGGGATGCTCCGCTGGTCAGGGTTCCTTTTTTAACCTACACGAGTCCAAGGTAGGGTCGCAAAAACACCAAAATAGAAAAATCAGTCCCTCGTAGGGTGCCTATTTTTGGAAAATTTGGGGAAAAAGTAGAAAATTTGAGAACATTTTGGAATTTCAGTCACATTCAGGGTCACTTTTTTCGCAAATTTAGAGTGCCACGTAGGGTCCACTTTTCGAACCTCAGCGGAGCAACCCCCGTCGGTCTACAAGGGTAGTACCCCCCCGCCCCCCCGGGCGTTTAACAGGTGTCGGTTGCACACGCGTATGAACAATTTTCTATTGTTTTGATTTTGGCAACCACAAGAAACTTCACTCTCCCCCGTAAAAAATGGTAGGTAAACATCCAGTTCTCATAAGAAAACCCAGCAGAGAAATGGTAGGTAAAGAACTCCTTTTAATCATTTATCATAACTTCTTTTCCTCTTGATGAATTTTTGTGAAATTTTCAGGAGAGATACATAAAATTGTCATTAATATCATGTTCAAAACATCTAAAACATTCTCTTTAAAGGAAGGAAAAAAATGGCAATGTTTACATTTCTCTAACCTTCCAGCCACAGTACTAAAGTGAGCATTTTTACCTACCACCTCTACTGTGGAGATGGCGAGACTGTTAAACGGTGTATTCCAACAAACAACAATCAATATACCGTAACAGGATCCCACAGTGTAAACATTATCAACCAACAAAACCCACACCACCAAAATTGTAAAAATAAGTCAATATAATTTCTATCAACAATTTCTTGTAAAATATTTTATTTCCAACATTCTGACTGTCTGATACCAATCATGGCTGGAGTCATCATGTGTAAGAGTGACTGTGTATAACAACAAAAGTTTATTGAAAATCATCCGACGGTCATGGTGAAGCTAAAAATTTATCAACCAAACAAAACTGACGCCAAGTCAAATCTGTCGCTTAAAAATTTCCATGAAAATTACAATCGAAACTTATCTCATAAAATGCTTTTTTCAACATTCTGGAGGTGTTCAAAGTTAGAGGTATCATATGTAGACAGTAGAGCCAATCAATACATGAAAAGTCATTTGCTATCCCATTTGCCATGAGATATAAAAGTCAAGAAATCAAACAATAACCAACAAATCATGTCTCTTCACTTTCATGTCACATCGTGTTTATATGGGGTAACCAGAAAGTCAATCCACAAGAACAACCATCTTCCTTTATTATGGAGTGTTCCAAAACTATTGGTAGGTTGTTTGGAAGTAAAGAAACCCACACAGTTTGATTTATTTTAAAGATTTAACTTGGTGAAAACAAACTGCATCTTTCTAGCAAAAACTCATGTTTCAACCTGCTACATAACAATTGCCAGTCGGGTCTGCTACTAACATGTAATAGTTTTATTATAACCGGGCTTGAGAATCCGTAAGGAACTTGTAGCATATATTATATATATAGTTTTTCAGTCGACTCGAATCATGATACATTACTTATACTTCACTGGGTGCATTAGTGAGGTTAAGTAAATTGGTAAAATCACGACGACGAACGAAAATTTAACAGGCTAGTGAGTTTCAACCAATCAAATTTTGTATTTCCACTAGCCTATTACATTTTTCGTCCGTCGTCGTGATTATCCCGGTATACTTAACCTCACTATTTTTCGCTGTGAAATTAAAAACGGGCGTCAGTCAGGGCGTACGGAAGGCGTTTTGACACGGGAAATTATGGAGAAAGCCCGTTTTAATAAATATTTCCCTTTTGGAAAACGGGAAATATTTAAAAACACTCCGAATAATAGCAAGCCAATCCTTTGCCAAAGAATCTTTATGACATTATTGATTCTTCTTAATTTTCATCGCTAATCAAATGTCAATTTAAAAGTGAATCTAAACTTAAATTTAATGACCCCCTCTGTCCAATAGATACCTAGGAGTGAATATTACGGAGCCAAACTATTTAAATTTTATAACAATACATTTGACAGGTTTATTCAGGGATATGTTATAGCGGAGCTGGATAACGCACATTTAAAAAAGGCTTGTTCTATCTCTGTCCCTGACATTAAAATTTGATATGAAATTTAACTTTTATAATTACAAACTCGTGAAATTTGGATTTCCTCTTAGCTATTGATTCTGCTACTGCATTTATCGTTCACGATTAAAAACTTTTAATTATCAAGAGGGTCTGTAAAACATTGGTGAATGACAATTTAAAAAAATGAAAAACATTATTTTCATTAATGAAGTTATAAGAAATTTCTTCTGTAAGATTATAGATAGTACTTTTTCATTTGAAATACCGCGCTACACCGCGGGGTGCCTCACTTTCTAACTGATATTTTCAGATAGCAAGTCGGTATGTCTGATTATGGAAAAAAATTCAAGTTAATTGAAACAATATTTGTCAAAATATTTACATCCGAAATTTTTAAAAAGAAATCATGAAAGCTTCTCAAATTCATAACACACGCTGATAAAAATAGATTTCATTTACAAGGAAGCTTTTGGGGTATCTTCTACAAATATTATTTTGATGAAAAGCGGGAACATCATAGCAAAATATGTGCAAACCTACTGCATGAATACTTTGTCTGCTTCATTTTTCTTATAAAAACAGAACACTCAAGGGGACAGAGATGGATTTCTATTATCAACAGTTTACAATAGAAAAGACAAAGAAGCAATCCGCTAAGGAATTCTCGTCCTTCATCCAGCTCTGCTATAACATATCCCTGGTTATTGATTGACCTCCATGAAAAAGAGGTTCAAAGGTTTGACACTTCTGTAAAAAAGGAGAGCTAGTTTGAATACCGTCATCAGCAAAGTTCCTTGAAGCCCATAATCAATCAGATGTGTGTGAAGAATAAATTTCTCTGATCTTCTGGACTACCGTAACTTGGTAGACATCCCTCCTCTAATTCTGACACCCTTTTTATCAGCTGAAATTGATAGAAAGGTTGAATTTGTTTTTCTTTGCTTAGTGGTCAGAGAGGAATAGTCCTCTTTCAATCAGTCATTAAAGCTGTTATATTATTCCTGTCTCTAAAGAAGGGTGTCGGAAATAGACGAGGGATGTCGATATTAGACCAATTTACGGCAATGAAAGATACCTTATTTTTCAGGCAATCCAGTACCAAACTGTGGTACTGTTGTGAAGAATCCAAGAATCGTAAACGGAGTGGATTCAAAAGCTGGACGCTGGCCCTGGATGGTAAGTTAAAAAGTTTTTGCGTGCACTCTTGAGACAAAAATCAATGGTAATAGTCAGGCATCTTTAGACAGTCTTTTCTACCAACTTTTATCAAAAACAAGGGAAGGCAAGGAACCAGCTGGCACACAACGTTGTTTTAACATTCACCTAACGTTATATGGCCGTTGTGAACGTTATAAAAACGTTGAAACAACGTTGTGTGCCAGCTTGGGACCGTCTGAACTAGGTCTAAACAACATTGTTTCAACATTCAGCTAACGACCATACATTCATCTAACAATAGTAAACACATCGAGTTTAAATCTCAAAGAGCTAGAAACGCTAGAAAGGCATCTCTTGAAGGGGAAATGAAAGCCACTTTAATAGAGGGAATTTAGTTCGATTTTTAAATGTAAAGGTTAAATCATATTTTAACTTGATTTCGGTCCGTTCGCCCCAACATTCTCGCAGTCAGCAGCATCTGAGCAAATCACGCCATATCAGAGGGCGCCGTTCGGCACTTTCCACGGTTTGGCAAACTCCTAGCTTTCATTCTCCTCGGATTAACAGAGTGCCTAAGTAACCTTTTTACTGTAAGTGGAGCTGTGCAAATTCTGGCCAGAAAATTTTTTTAAACCCACCCGCCCTACAAAGGTTGCAGGCAACTATCAGAATATTTATTGTTTATAAAAAGGGACAATTTTACTCAAAATATTTCCTGTGTGTAGTTAGCCTAGAATCATGCCAAATAATGAAATACGAATCTCAATTTCTTGCTCCTCCGCGCCAATGAAAGTACAAGTTAAACTCAATTTTTATTTCTTAATAATATTCACATTTTTTTATAAACAGCTCCAATTTTTGGGTCAGGGATGCAATTGCTTAGCATTCTAGCTCATTTTCTGAAGAATTTGCTTTGACCATCCCTGATATTATACCATACACTGGTGAAAATACTTTTCTTAGTGGAGAAAGGTTTTCTTGTTTGAGATACCATTTCTCTCCTAAAGAAAAACATTCTTATTGATCTATGGGAAAAACTTTGTACGAGTTAATTAATCTTAGCATATTATTGAAATTTTTCAGATCAAAACTCAAAGAAAAGATTTCTTTATGAGAAGAAAACTTGAGTTCTTTAAAGAAATTTTTTCTTGGAATTTTTCTCAAGAAAAAAGTTCTTCTGAAAAGTTATCGAAAGTAATTTTTTCTTCAGAATATTCCTGAGGCCTTCACAATGGAATTAAAACATTTTTTTATTTCTATTGTGGCTTTTGAACAAAAGCTCTTATCTGAATTGAATTAGCCAAGCGTGGCTCCAGCAAATGTGAATTTACAAAAAGTGTAATACGAGCGTAATATCTCTCTCTTAAAATTTTATATGTGGTGTGATTGGAAGACTTTTGAAAATGGTAAGAATATTTTTTTTTAGTTTTCCTTTATGATTTCAAAATTTGTATACATATTAGGGACCAAATCTTAAATCTGTTCCCCTAGAGCCCTAGAGGTAATTCTAGTTAAGCAGTTTATTATTTTATTCTTGTTTAATAAGTGCTATTGATTGTTTGCCAACCTACTGGCGGGTGCTTATTTTGTTGTGCTTGTGTCTCATTGATTAACCTTTCATTCCAATGCCCCAAAATCTCTAAAACCTTTACCATTAAGATCGTGAAATTTTATCCATTTGAGTAAATCTAATTCAGTGCTTGCTAGCCTTATGGCGGGTGCTAATTTTGTTGTGCTTGTCAGCCTTCTGGCGGGTTATCCTTTTACTCGAATGACTTAAAACATCATGTTTCGTCAAATTTGTTTGTTGTTTGTAAAATACGTAAGACATATTTGTATATTTTTTGTCCTTGCTTCAATTAAGATCAGGGTTACAAAAATCGAAGTTTCTTTGTCGTTCTCTCTTTTCCTTTTTTCAGGACAACCGATGGTAACTGGACGCAGCTGACAGAAAACAACGTGACGATCATAGAACAGATAACGCAAAAAAAGCATCCAAGCTACCACAAGTTACCCACATTCAAAGTAGGTAAAAACTACTTTTGCCATGCACTTTCGAATCTTTGGTGTATTTTTATCTGATTAATTTTACTTTGTTTATAGAATTCCTGCTTATATCTATCGTATTAGCTTTAGTGGCTCTCGTTTCTACTCATAGGTCAATCCAGGTTCCAAAACAAGTAAATTTTAATATGCTCATTTTGATTGTTTTTCAGATTGACGAGGCTAAAGAGATGAAAGCTTTTTGTAACTATCAATTGACCGATTTTAACAATTACTGTTGATGACGTGGAGTAGAGCTGCCAAATATTAAATCAATTTATACTAAAATCATGTAGTATTTCAGTCAGTTACATTAAAATTAAAGTGAAAGATACAAATACAGAATACAACAGAAATTCATAATATTAATTGAATTGACCTGGAACTAAAATGAGCAGCTACCGTTGTTTCGACAACAATAAGACAAATAAGCATTGTAGAAAAGAATTTTTTACCGAAGAAAATTTCGAAAAGAAAAATGCACTAAATATTCAAGAAAAAATTACTCGCTTGAAGAAAAGCCTTCTTATATTCTTGCTGGGCAGAAGAGAAAAATTCTCTTGAGAGAAGTATACAATTCTTCTTAGAAGAAAATTATTTTCACCAGTTAAGAAAATGATTCTTAATTTGAGTTTTTTTTTCTTATGATTTAAGAGTTTTTTCTTAAGGGGGTAGTCATATGAGAAATTTGAAATGTCATTTTTTAAACTTTTTGTTATATCTTGTGAAGTAGTAAATATTTTTCAATGAAACTTTCCACAATTGTAGCACAACTATAAAGAATATGAAAAATTAAAAAAAAATTCTAAAAATAGCAAAGACGGGGGTTATATCGTCCAGGGGGTAAAAGCTATAAAAATATTGTGTCAACCTTTTAAGAAAAGCTAAGAAAGCTATTCAAAAATTTTTTTCTGGTGAAGGTTAGTGTTATGAAAGTCTCCAGAATGAGTGGAAAAATTTTTCCAAATTTCAAGCCAGGGGGTCTGGAACCTAAAATTTGTACTTTTTCAGTTTAACAGTCAAAAAATGATTTTTTTGAAAAACTGCTTCATTCATCCTGAGGCTTACCATAATGGAAAACTACCCTGAAAATTTCAAGTCAATAGCTTTTCTCAATCCTGAGAAAAGGCTGACAAGGTGCGCGAAAACCCCCTAAAACGTGTTTTGAGAAAACGGCGCAGAAAGTTGAAAATAGAGGTTTTTCTAAATTTTCCTGCGATACATAGACCGTTTTACAAAATTTTTGCTGTGGTTGACCAAAATGGATTGACACATAACTTTTAATGTTGAAAAGGTACTGGAAATACTAAAATAGTCCAAGTTTTTTGAAAAAAATGGCCTTCCACGTGCTCCGGGGGAATCTCCAAGTATTTTGCGTCAATTCTGCGTACAATGCGTAAACATGGCTTTAAGTCAATAAAAGTGCATTTTCTCATCAAAAAGACTATTGCCAACAAAATATATCAGCCTTGAGCTCTCTCAAATCTGTTTATATCATTTACAGTTGAATTTCAGTGTTGATCTTAGGGAAACGTGTCTTCAGGTTGAACGTCAATCGTGCATAGTTTTACTCAATTTTCCAGGATCGCCTCTGGCGCCATGAGTGCCATGATTCATCAAAGACTAGATTTCCACTGGATTTAAGACTCATAATGGATACATCATTGAATGTGTTTGGTTCCTTTCTTCAAACTTTATTCAAAGTCTATAGTCCATCATTTTGAAAAGTTTTTTTCGGTGTACAAGTTTTACTGTTCGAAAGCTTCAGTTCGCAGAATCAAATTGTTGCTTTCACTCAAATTATAGGCTTCCAAAGCTTTCCCAGATGTGAGTAAATCTCATATGACTACCCCCTTAAGATTGTTTTTCTTGTTTTCTTGATCAATAATATTTTTCTTGCTCCGCGGAAGAGAAATATATTCTTCTCTGAGGTTTTTTTTACTTGATAGAAGAAAATTATTTTCACCAGTGTACTTATTGAGTCTTCGGAGTCTTCTTGGAGATTACCCCGGGGGGGGGGGACACTCCAGGTAAGTGACCTACCGGACGTGCGGCCCTTAAGGGTAGGATTTTTGGACTATGGAAAGTGCACTGTAAGGGTTGATTTGTGAGCAAGGGAAAAAGTGCACTGTAAGGGTGTAAAATTTGAGAAAAAAACATTTTGCCCTGAAAAGGGCAAAAAAATTCGAAAAATTGCACTATAAGGGTCGATTTTCAGCCAAATTTTTCCTGCAGTGTAAGGGTCCGATTTTAGAGACCTGATTTTTGGACGAACGTACGGTCGTTTTCAAAATCGAGTTCCCCTCCCCCCGGGGAGATTACTTATTTCTCATCTGAAACGCCTAAAACACGTGGTTTTCAGACAAAACAAGAACAAATGTAATCACCAGATTTCGATTAGCTTGATTGGTACTTTATATGATAGAACTTTAAATTTCATTAAATTTGAATCATAAATTTGACTTGCTAGAGGTTATTACTATCCCTACTCTCGGGTACCTAATAGCCGGGGGGAGCCCTAATTAATTTTTCAATATTTTCCACCCAGGACATTCTTATTCCAACCCCCCCCCCCCAGTTTTGAGATTTTTTCCAACCCCCTGATTATTCCAAACCCCCGGGCTATTAGGTACCCAAGAGTGTGTTTAAACTTACCTTTTCTTTTTCTAGACTAGACTAGCAACAAAATATTGGCGTGATGGCGGGTGGGGGCTCTTATATAAGAGATCAAAAATTTGAATGGCTAAAGGTTATTACTATCCCTATGTTTAATTTTACCTTTTCTTTTTTCTAGACTAGACTAGCAACTACGGGTTATTACCTCGATTGCGGTGGCACACTTATCTCTGATCGCTGGGTGTTGAGTGCTGCACATTGTTTCACTGCTGCGGATAAAGACTCACTTACCGCTACTTTAGGTATAGTAAAAAGCCCTATCGGCCAAAACTTAGTCGGCCTTAATTATTAGTTGGCCTTAATTATTAGTCGGCCTTAATTATTAGTCGGCCCTAATTTTAGTCACCTCGTCAAAATTTAGTCACTAAGGGCCGACTAATAATTAAGTTTTGTCATTTTTAAATTTTTAGTCGGACCAAATTTTAGTCGGCCCAAATTCTTAGTCGGCCCTAATTTTAGTCACCAAGCCAAAATTTAGTCACTTTAGGGCCGACTAACTATTGGCCGATAAGGTAGAATAGATTTATCGTTGGCCTTGTTGTATATATTGTACGTGTAAAGCCTAGTAATGTAACACTTTTTTCATCATTCAGATGATAGTTGACGGACTATACTATAACTAAACTAGACGTCACCCGCTTTTTTCTAAACAATTACTCTTATCTCCCGAATAGACGGGGGGGGGGGGTGGGGGTCCGAATAAGAGGGGGTGGGGTAATTCGACGACAGAATATTTTTTAACTTATATCAATTTCAACAACAAAAAAAGAAACTTTAACAAATGAACACGTAAAATAAGAACCAATACTAACAAAAAGGAAAATTTAACAAGTTTAAGGTCTATCTACACTGTAATAAAATATTAAATTATTCGAATTTAATTAGAAATCTTTATAAATTTGGTATCATTAGAAAGATATTAGTTAGTGGAACAATTTGCAATAAAAAAATCTTTAAAAGAATTCTAAAAATGAAGATGAAAATGAAGAAGAAAAAAATGAAGATCTTGTAAAAAAGTGCTATAACTATCATTTTCATTAAAGTGAATCCTTGATCATCGAACGTCATCACTGTGAAAAAAATTCTCAAAAATTATCATTCAGTCAAAAGATATCAAACAAAGTTATAAGCTAATTGACGTCTAAAAACGCTGTTTTCTGCTGTTTTCTGCTGTTTTTTTGGGTCAATCACTTATCAACTTTGTATCATAACTTTATATTGAATAGATATTTTAGCAAAATTTTTTTACAGTGCTGACCTCCTAAGATCAAAGAATCTTTCCAGTGAAAATGAAAGTTATAGCACTTCTCTACGAGATCTTCATTTTTTTCTTCTTCATTTTCATCTTCGTTTTTTGAATTTTTTTAAAGAACTTTTTACTTCAAATTGTTCTACTTGCAAACATCTCTCCAACGATACCAAATTTATAAAGATTGAAGAATTCCTTCAAAAGTTATAGGTTAATGAAAGTGCACACTTACCGTGAACAGACTTAAGTTAGTTATGTTATTCGTATTGACTTTATTGTTTGATTTCTAGGTGACCTTACAATTACTCAGGACGAAGAAGGGGAGCAGATAAGAAACGTTAAACAGATCATTCGACACCCGCAATACAATGATAACACCCTTGACAACGACTATTTGTTGATCGAACTTGACAGCCCTGTAACAATCACCGATCACGTGCGGCCCGCTTGCTTACCATTTGGTCTTTCCAAAAATGCGTTCAATAATGCAACAAGAGCCGCAAAGATGCGGATAAATATTTCCTTTACAAATGTTAAAATAATAATCGATGTCCTCAAAAGATTTCAAAGTGCTTTAAATCTCAGATAACATCGTCCCTAAAAATTTCAAAATTCCATTTATGTAATTGCCAGTATTTACAGAATTATTCATAAGATAACTGTAGGTTCAAAGCTACGGATCAATTATGATGGTGACATTACAGTACTGACATACATGACAACAAGATACTATATATTATTCAAAATTCTCACGAAATATATTCAAGCTGAACCCGACTGAGAACAACAATGCAGTAATCAAATTGGCTGGAACTTTAATTTTCGTTAGGCTGATTTCCATAAATATTATTTAGCCAAAAAGGGCAAACATTTAAAATGAAAGAATGACAAAAAGGAGAATATTTCACAGTAAGAAAACCAAAGAAAATTTTATATATTTTTAAAATGGGCTGAAATATTTTGTATTATACTTTCATATATAAAATATTGTAAAATAATGTAAAAATTAACTTTTGGAGTTTTTTGAAATAATGTACGTGCCAAAAAGTAAAAATCTTTCAAAACAGGGAAACAATTTCATAAATTCCGACAGAATGCAAAAAAAAAAAAAAAATCTCATTTTTATATATATACTGGGAAACATTTCATAATCTGAAAGAATATCGATAGGAAAAAAATTCCCCTAACAGAAGCCATTTTATGATTTCCAAAAGCATGCTACAAAAAATAGTCACAGCAAAAGCAAAAAATGTCACATACTCTCGGGTACCTAATAGCCGGGGGGTTTGGAATAAGCGGGGGGGTTGGAAAAAATCTCAAAACTTAATAAGCGGGGGGGTTGGAATAAAAATGTCCTGGGAGGAAAATTTTTGAAAAGGAGGCTAATAAAGCAGAATTAGGACAAAAGAGAGAACTTTCAAAAACATTTTCCCAAAAATTAATAAGCGGGGGGGTTGGAATAAGAATGTCCTGGGTGGAAAATTTTCGAAAAATTAATTAGCGGGGGGGACGGCTATTAGGTACCCGAGAGTACTTGGAAACAATCATAATTTCCAAAAAAATCTCAGAAAATAAAATAAATTGTCATGCCAGGAAATCACTTGAGTTTTCTTCATTTTTTAAATGCATGTGGAAGAAAATGTTGTGTTCACAACAAAAGTTTTCCACATTTTGAATGCACGTGTAAGAAAATCTCCAAATTTATCACAAAATTTTCCACGTTTTAAATGTACATACCGTCAACTGCTTTAACTTGGGACGATTGGTCTGGCCTGTATTTTCACTCACTTGTTAAATCTCTTTGACAACAAATTTGTTTTGATAACTTCACCAAGTTTATCAATCATACTTTCTTTCATAACATTTCACAATAACTTGATTGGAGAATTAGAGAACGCTCGCCGCCTAACCGCCTATCGCCCGATGGGATTAACAAATAACAAGTGTGTAACTTGCCGCGCGAGTGACGTCAAACGCTCCATCATTTTGTCACTAATTTGTTCATCTTCGATCTAGACACTCGTGTGTATTCCACTACGGATTTTTTTCATATTTCGATATAAAAGCCTACGCAGTGTGAAAGAGAAATCGTGTTTTCTTTTAATATGCCGTTCATTAACTCAAATTAAATGACTTTTGACTTTGGAGGTTCGGTGAAATGGTGGCCAAATTGCCGTCCCATGTTTTGTCAAATAGTCCCAAGTGCCAAGTTGGGGAGCAGTTGACGGTAAGAAAATCTCCAAGTTCATGACAAAAGTTTCCACATTTAAAACACATGTGGCAAAAGATCTCTAAATTCACAACTAAAGTTTTCCACGTTTTAAATGCACGCGGTTCCGGATCCGGTTATCAGCTTTAAAATTTGAAATTTATAACCGCAACGAGTTTTCACTATACTGTCACTAACAACCAGCAGTTAATTCATTGTTGTAGATAAAAACACCAAGGGAAATTCAATCATTAACCAGTCAATTTTGCTCCATGTTTAAATTTTTAGCTAAAATCAGTTCATCAACCATTCCCATTGTTGCATTGTCGGCATTGCATTCGTTGGGTGCAAACTTTTTTCATATAACAAGTATGTAATTTTTCAGGTATAACATGGTCAGATTTATTCACAGTCACTTGCCTTCGTACGATTTATGTAAATATACAAGCAAAATTGAAGTTGGTTTGTTGTGAAAGTTGATAAAATGTCCTGTTTTTCCAAGACCAAGACTGCAAGAGATTGTATCTCTCATTCCAGCTCATTCCAAACCAACAGAATGTAAACGAAACATCAAATCCGGAAAGGAATACCAAGAAAAGTTCACTATCGACCATTCCTTGTGACAATCGTACAAAAATCATGATCCAATTCAACTCATTAAAGCATAAAAACCAAGCAAAGAAAAGTAGCGAAAGAGCAAAAGTTGTTGTAGTCTATTTCCTGCCATCTTTGTTTTGACAGTTAGAAACAAAGCAGTATGGTCCGATCAACAATACGCTTCTGAAACGGCAGATATTTACAGATATTTATCACAGACGTTTCTTGAAAACATGACGTCTTCCGCCTCAAAAAAAGAACATCCTACTGTTTTTACCGCCGGAGCTTGATTTAAAAAGAGACTCATGTACAAACTCACGAAATTGACCAAAACCGGCGTTAGACTTGAAGAAGGAGAAGGAGAAGGAGAAGAAGGAGAAAAATTACCGTTTTAACAAATATTTCCTATATAGATAGGAAATATTTAAAAAGGACTTGTTATATTACTGGCTGGGGAACAACATCTTCTGGTGCAGATTATATTCCTGATGTAAGTTTTTCTCCTTGTTTTTTTTTAAATACACGCTTTTTTTTATAAGAACATCCAAACTTTTTGAGCTTTCAATCCAAAAAAAGTTCTAAAGTTTTTATTTTCACTATTTTGTGAGTATTTTTTATGGAATTTTCTTACAAAATGTTCTTAATCTTTGCTATCGAAGCCTTACGTTATAAATCATATAAAGTCTGATCTCGTCATTCAAAGACTTCTGTTCTTGTATAGTTTGCAGTTGTTATAAAAAGACGTGTAGTGCACTACAATAATTGCTCTAATTTAGTGTGTCCTCGAATTGCGGATAAATTATATTGACAATTTCGGACCAATTTAAATCCTCTAATTATTAGTGCGGGTAGTGTTTCACCCATTTATGATTTCCCTATTTAAATATTTAGTACGGCATAGTTCAAATTTTTCTCAGTAAAAAAGTTGTCAGATTGAAGCAATTCGTCTCCTCCTGTCATTAGTGCGGCACCTCCAAAATAATTATTTTTCCGGCTGCACTAAATTTTGTAAAGAAATTACGGTACTAAGATGTCTTCATTGGTTTACAGGTTCTTCAAGAAACATGGGTAAAAGTACACAGTGACAAAAAATGTAAAAGATTATACAGTGCCAGCGAAATCACAGACCGAATGTTTTGCGCTAATCGAGGCAACAGGAAAGTTCGTGATACATGCCAAGGAGACTCAGGTATGTTAGTCCCTTCACTTCTTTTGTTCTATTAGCCGCAATATTTTCGTATCTTGTCGTATCGGGTTAAAATTGAGGCTTTGTGACCAGACTTTTATTGATTCAAATTAATCCTTAAATACACTCTTCTCGAGATGCATAAATTTATTGTTGTCCTCGTTTTCAAGCAGATTTCATTGCTTTGACGAGAGTATATCAAGTCTAAGGAAATAATGATATAGAAAACCTGAAAGGTTTTATTTTCATAAGTGTTCCCATTTCATACCAGACACATGTTTCATATCAGGTCAGTATCTCCCTATTGTTAAATTTTGTTGAATAAGAAAGAAATTTCACTCTTAGCCAAAGTGAATTATTACTTACTATTTTTACAAGACAATACGTCGAAAAAGCATTCATATAACGTTCATAACATCCATATGGACACCCCTGTGTCACAGACCCGGTAGACCCCCCACCCCAGTGGAAAAATTGTCCAAAAAATCGTCCCCGGTGGAAAAAATATCCTACAATTTCAACCCCACTGCGAAATTGCTCTATGATTTTATCCCCATTGAAAACTGAATGTAAAAAAATGCACTCCAAAACCATCCCCACTGGAATTTTCGAGCTGGAAACAATAGATTTTCTATCCCCAATGGGATTTTGATAGGAATTTTCATCGCCACTGAGGGAAAAAGTTCTACCGGGGCACTGAGACAGGGGTGTATATGGACAAAGTCACGACGTAATCTTTTATTCGTAAAGAAGTAAGAGTAACACACAAAAACACCGGTATTTGAATATCGACATTAAACTAGCAGATAGTGCTATGCTATTCACTTTTAATGGCTACTTAGACTACACAATATATTGGTGGGCAATATTCGACAGTATAGTTTTGGACCGTAATGTACGTACCATGAAAAGCACAAGCCAAAATCATATATTAACACAACTTAAAAATATCATCAATGCTTTTCAAAAAAAAGTCAGTGATAGAGAATCATAACATAAAGATCTGCATATTATTTCGATTCCATTAAAGCCATTAAAGTAACATTACTAAAACTAATAGTTTAGTAATTACTGTTATACATTTGGGATCATGTAAAAGATTTTTTTCGAAAGAAACTCATTTCAATTACATTTGGAGGTTTCTGGGGAATTTATAGATAGTAAACTGCATACTGATACAGTCTGCTAGACATTAATATGGTAATATTTGCTCTTCATCTTTGATTCTTTCTACAGTGATTAGATTGACACATGCGCGATAAAATTTCTATCATTGGTCCTCAGAGATTGATTATATTCTTTGAAAACTCAACCTCTGATAGTCAGGGTATAATGTACAAAGTAAATAACATGAACTAACTATTACAAAAAGGAATTTTCTTTCTTTTCTTTCTGTAAACAATTCCATCCTATATTGTTGGAAATTGCAAATCAAGCTGACAATATATTGTGTACACCTTTTCAATATATTGCCGGCGATCAACAATATATTATCAATATATTGCGTACAGTGTATGTAGCCCTTTACTCTTAGGTGCCAAATAAACGGGCCCCCCTGCTTGTTAATTTTTCGATTTTTTTCCAACCCCCCAGACCTTATTAAGACCCCCCCGTTTATTAATTTTTGAAAAAATTCCCAGCTACAAAAAGGAAAATTCCTTGTTTTACTCTAAAAAGCCTAAATTTAGTCTATTTCGACCCTTTTTAGGGTTTTTAAAGGTCCATTTTCCAACCTCCCCGGTAATTAGGTCCCCCCGTTTATTTAATTTGAAAAATTTTTCCAACCCCCCCCCCACTTATTCGACCCCCCCTCCGTTTATTTGGCACCTAAGAGTAGTCAAATAATATCAATTCGCCTTATACCTCAGAGTAAGTTATATTTTAGCATCCTTTCTTTACCAGGTGGTCCATTAGCATGCAAGGATGCATCCACTAACACATGGTATGCCTGGGGAATCACATCTTGGGGAGACGGTTGTGCCATAAGAGGAAAACCTGGAGTCTACGCATCTGTCGTTGAGATGTTAGATTGGATTGGAACCTGCACAGGAATAACAGCATCAAAATAGATATAGAGTCTTCCACTCAATAAATAACCTAAATGAAACAATAGATGGTATGGTGGCCTCTATCTGCCATGTATTTTATTATGTTTTTATAGCAGTAAAGATGTACTATTTTACACTTGTTGCCTTGTTTTCCGAAAATGCACTTTTTTATTCATATATTTTTGGAGACTTTTCAATTTCTTTTAAAAAACATCAAATTTATACTTAACAAATTTTGCAAATTTGTAAGTCTAACATTTTAGATTTAGCGAATCCGTAAGTCTAATATTTCATAGCTAGCAAATCTGTAACTCTATTATTTCATAGCTAGCGAATCCGTAAGTCTAATATTTCAGACTTAGCCAATGTAAGATGGAGCTATTCAGTCTCGAGGGATAAATCAAACACAATTTGAAGGCCATTAACTTTCAGTGTGAATACACCCTTAAAGGCTACTTAGACTAAACAATATATAAATGAACAATATTTGACAATATTGTTTTCGGACCGTAATGTACGAAGTAAATATTATTTATTTCTGTATGTAATATTTAGAGAATTTTCACGCTAAATGGGATCATTGTTTTTATTGTTGATTCGAATTTATGGTGGAGATTTTTTGTTTAATTCGAAAGGAAATCCACGTTGGTAGATACAAATTTGAATTAGAGAAAACTTTTGGAACTGAAAGTCCGTTTAGCCTGTTATTTTTATAGGTCTTGCGAGTTCTTGTACCCTATTATTTGAGCATCTACAATCGGGCCTATTATCCCTCGACTATTATCAATATATTGCCTGACAATATGTTGTAAAGTGTATAGACCCTTTACATAAACGAAACCGTGACAAAAATTATTTAAGGGCGCTTTCTTTCGCTGTGTATAACATTTATAAGCCAATTCGTGATATTCATGACGTAATATTTTATACGGAAGAACCTAGTTTTATTGTTTAAATTCAAAATTAGTGGCAAACAGCGGGTATAATTTAATTGCTTCCGTATAAAACATTATGTCATGAATATCACAAAATATAGTTCGTAATTTTCACATTTTCCGCTCGTCGTCCTTATATTATATGTATATTTAACCTATGTACAATATGTGACGAAAAGACACTTTTTAACAAAACACCTTTAACTTTATATTGGTATATTATTTATTCAGTTTTTTGAACTTCACTACCCTCACTTTCCCCAGTTTGAAAAATTGACTTCGTTACACCCTTTTTTATAAGCATACGGGAAAATCGGGTTGAGGCTCCGTATGCTTAGCAAAATCTTATTTTCAGCCTTAATTTATGCTTATTTATATGCTTAGACTTCGTTTGGTTGATTTTCTTCATGGAAATTTCGAATTTTTAAGTCGGAACATTGATTCGGCTCAAAATATTACAGTTTTTTGTACTTTGGCGCCGCAGGCAAAAATCTTTGGTCTAATAAAGCTAAAACAGCTTTAAAGTAACCCTAAAAAGGTCAGCATTTTAAAAAAGCTGCACAAGACCTGTGGTCGAATTATAGAGTGAAAACTGTAGTATTTTTGTTGATAATGAGCTACTTTTTGAATATTTGAAGGAAATTAATATTGTTGTTTGTCTTGTAGTTTTATGGAAAGTAAAAGCTGTATCTCTTGAATATTTCATAAGAAAATAAACTTTACTTTTCTTGTATTTCAAAACAAAAAAGAACAATTCATGTCTTGTATTTTTGAAGGGCAATGAATGTGAGGTGTCTTGTATTCTTGAAGGAAAATGAAATCTGCATCTCTTGGATATTTGAAAGAAAATGCTTGTTACCAGTATATCTTGTATTATTATATACCCGTAGGCAAAAGCAGCCATTGAATAATTCCTGATATACCACGGTATTATACCACAGTAGAATGCTTTTTTCAAACATTTTTTCAAAACTTGATTTTTTGTCACTTTTATTATGTTGCTATTAACGAGAGACAATAAAAGAGTTCAATTATGAATTTTGTGAACAATTGATTGACTTAAGTCAGTAAAAAGCAATTAAAAAGAAACAAGAAGCCCAGAGGGCATGAAGGCCCAGCGAATAAAAATATGAACTGAACAAGACTTGAGTAGCAGAGGGGATTTGAACCGGGAGCCGCTAACACAAGCCATAGACGCCTTAGACCATTCGGCTATCTCTTATTTACAACAATGAGAAATAATTCATAATATTTAATCTTATATACCGTATATACAGAGATGTTAGTTTTTTCCTAACACGTGAACAACTGAACTGTTCACATGATAGAGAAATATAAAAACAACTTTTTTTTAAAAGAACATCTTCCTAAAGAGAAGAAGGTTTGTTACGGTTATTTCTGTGTAAATCATATTGTTTTTCTTAAAACGTACTACATCTGTTATATTCTTATAGTTTTAATAGTTAATTGTATTTTCTCCTTTTATGTTTTTAACCAATAAAGACGATTTCAATTGTTTTTTACTCTGTCAATCATGTTCTAACAGCCAATCAAATCGTTCACAATATGTACTAGCCTGTGCTGTGTTTGAAAACGCGTATCGCCTAGTAAATTGTTACACACTGACACCGGGCAGAATGCTAATGAAAGGCCCAGTACGCTAAAGCTAGCTGGGCCAAAAACATTCGAATGTTCGATTTGTGTAAGGGCTGTAAGAGTTTTGTGTGAATCTCTCTACAAAATAGAAACTTATAACTTGTTTTCGTCTTTGGGCATATAATAAAACATATATTCAATAGGTTTACGTTGGTTATTGGATTTATTAACCCTCGGTGATGAATATTCAACTCGGCTGCGCCTCGTTGAATATTACATCACCTCGGGTTAATAAATCTCAATAACCAACTTTTACCTATTGGGGGGGGGGGCGTACCAGTTTGTCGGTGTGTCGGTATTGACCTTTTTTTGCGTCGGTATTTCGGTGATTAACAAAAAATGTGTCGGTATTGCGGTGTTTGAGATGCTTTTCGGTGATGGAAAATGTTAAATTTTCAATCAGTGATACGGTAATTTTTCTCAAAACGTCGACGAAAAGGTGCTAATTTCTCAGAAATCCCTCCTATGTGATTATGTCATATTAGAATTTAGAAAAAAAACATGATAATAAATAAGCAAAATGTTATAACATTTTTTATCTACTTGGAAATACTATTCATCTTTTGTCGACAGCTTGAAAAAAGTGTCGGTGTCGGTTTTTCGTAAAAAGTGTGTCGGTATTGCGGTGATTTTGTGAAAAACTGTCGGTATTTCGGTGTCCAGGACCCTCGTACGCCCCCCACCCATTGAATATCTGCTTATTATTGAAGGAAAATGAAATCTGCATCTCTTGGATATTTGAAAGAAAATGGTTATTACTAGTATATCCTGTATTTTTAAAGGAACACAAATGTGACGTGTCTTGTATTTTTGAAGGAAAATGATTTATTTATATTTATATTCATGTCTTGAATTTCATGGAAAATTAATGTTGGATATCCTGTATTGTAGAAGGAAAATGGAACCTGTATATCTTCAATATTTGATAGAAAATCAGTGTTGTGTCTTGTATTTTTAAAGGAAAATGAACATAATATTTCTTATATTTCAAAAAGAAAATTAAGAAATGCTTTTGTGTTTTATTTAAATGAATGGAAATGAAACTTGCATGTCTTGTATTTTAAAAGGAAAATGAAATCTGCATAGCTCAGATATTTGAATGAAAATGATTGTTACATGTAAACCTTATATTTCATGGAAAATGATTGTTTGATATCCTGTATTTTCGAAGGAAAATGGAATCTGCATTACCTTCAATATTTGATAGAAAATCAGTGTCGTGTCTTGTATTTTTAAAGGAAAACGAACATAATATTTCTTATATTTCAAAAAGAAAATTAAGAAATGCTTTTTTGTTTTATTTAAATGAATGAAAATGAAACTTGCATGTCTTACATTTTTGAAGGAAAATTAAATCTGCATCTGCATCTCATAAATGTTAAATATGTTATAAGATAATTACATGACTTATGTATCAAGAAAAATTAAAACCTTCATCTCCTGAATAAGTGAATGTATTCTTTATTTCATGCATGTCCTCTGAATTTTGCACTCTGAAAAACCCAGACCACCCTGGATTTTTTAATTCTGAAAAACTTGACCACCCTAGATTTTTTCATTCTGAAAATCCGGACCACCCTAGATTTTTTCAATCTGAAAAACCGAACCACCCTAGATTTTTTCATTCTAAAAAAACTTGACTACCCTGGATTTTTACACTCAAAAAAGCAGACCACCCTAGATTTTTACACTCAAAAGACCGGACCACCCTGGATTTTTTATTTTCCATACCACCCTGGACGTCACTCCTCCTCAACAAAGGGGGTACAAACTTTTTCTGGAATAGCCCTATAAAGCCTGCATGCCCTCTTTTTGACACAAAGTTGGAAATATTTATATAGCAATAAACTTTGTTTGATATCTTTTGATTGCATGAATATTTTTGAAAAAGTTTTTGACAGTGATGATGATCTAAGATTGAAGAGTCACTCCTGTGAAAATGGTTATTATACCACATTTCTACAAGAAATTGATTTTATTCTTCTTCCTTTTTCATTCTCATTTTCCTTTTTTTTCTCAAATTTTTTACTTGATAATATTTTACACTCACGAATATCTTTTTAACGAGCACAAAATCGCAACTTGATTCGAATTCTATCAAAAGTTACAGCCATTTTTTTCTCCAGCTGCAAATAATTTTGAGACAGACTTTAATTTTGTAGATATTCTAGAACGATTTCATTTTGTGCGTGCTCGAGACTCGAGCTTCAAACCCCTGACCCAAGGACTTTTGTAGTGACGAGTAAACAGTCTAACTGACGAGTTAGGCTAACTGTCTAGATTCTGTAGAATTATGTGTGATAATATGTTGCAGACTCAAACTTTTCTTTTTTAACAATTTCTCCGCAACTATTCATGCTAATAGTATCGTAGAAAGTTATCCATAATTGGAAAGATATTTTAGAAGCATACTGAAAGATTAAGATTTCTTTAAATTTTGAAAGTGAAGATTTTTCCTTTTTCTCTAGTTCAAAAATAAATGACATGACTCCATACATCAATAATTATTCGAAAGCTTTCTTGTTTGAACATCGCGGTTTCAAATCAGTGCTCAGATTTTTCGCATTTTTCTTGGATAAATAGTTAAAAACTACCCAGAACTGAACTCAATTTTTTGTCTTTTTTCTCCCATATCTACCCCAACAGTGCAATTTGAAAAACCTGAAAATTTTACCGTAGAGCCGTTACAATAGTAGGTTACATTAGGCTAATTCAATTGCCTAGCCCTTACCTTATGGCATTTTTAGTATTCTGGCCGACTTGAATAATACCATTCGAAAGCTGATTATGTCAACATTGGTAAAATTGGAGCCATTATGCTATCACTTTATTGTTACTTTCAAATTTAGAACCAAAAATAATTTTAAGTAGCACACAACAAAAATTCAGGTCTGTCTTACCTCCAGTAAATTGACACTTCCCTCGTATCATTGAGCACCTATTAATGTTATATTGCTATGTAGTTAAACACTGGAAAGATATTTTTAAGTGTACGGTAGTTCACATGAATATGATAAAAATCGAGACTTGAATGAAAATCCTGAGATTTTCTTTCGAATCCACACATTTTGGAATATTTGAAGTTCGATGATTTAAAATCTATGTTCCTTTACTTAGACAAAAGAGCTGCTAAATGTAGCTGAATTTGACAAAAAATACGGTAAATATTCAAAATGACAAAAGTTAAACCATATTAAGTAATTTTGATAAGTTATTGCCATATTTATTTCTCGATCTACAAAGCCACTTGATTGACTTGAATGAAGTGTAAAATTATATACAAAATCTGCAACAACAATAATCCAAAAAAAAATCCCTACTATTACAAAAGACGTTAAATTTCTAAATCAAAAACAAAACAAATTTACAAAATATATATAATTTAATTTCACTGTACTAATCAGGGGGGTACTGAGCATTAGCCAGTTGGCGATGAACGAAAAAGTTCCAGAGTTTCAAAAAAAATTGTTAAAAATAATGTAGCATATTGGCATTTTGCTAATTTACCATTTTTCGAAAATTGAAGTTCGAGCGAGAATGTCAATTTCGGGCCTTGAACTTGATTTCAACCATTATTTCGATCTGGGAGGGATCTATTGGTTTCTAGGCTATATTTCAAGCCCTACTGGACCATCTTTGAACTTTTGGATCCTCAGATCTTAAGTCTAACGTTAAAACTCAGAGTTAAAACTCTACCCTTCGAACCTACTTTAGAGCACTTGCAAATCGATTGTGGTTTCAAAACTTCCCGGTGAATTCCCCTTTGTGTCAAGTATTTCGTCACCGATTGTAGATCAGAAACTCCAGAATGGGAAATGAAGACAATTATTTCCCATCTAGAACACGTGACCTTTGTGATTTTCAACAAAATTGCTAAATGCAGGGAAAACTTAAGGCTTCACTTTTATTGGCTTGAGAAAGGTTAAAAGATTCATCTCTAGCCCCTTCGGGGCTTCAGCTCAATGGTTGTAGCATCACGTGATTTAATAAAGCAGAATGCCTGTTTATTCGAACGCTACCAGCGCCTAGATTCAAATGGAAATTGAACCATAATTTTTTTGATTTATTGAAAGTTTCACAAGTAAAAACGTCAAAAGTAGATTTGTGCACAAATTAATTCCTTACACATAAATGCTAAATAGCAGGGCTCTCACCACCACCACTAGCGGCGCCTACGCCACCGTTTTTACCAATAGCAAGGTTCATATCCAGTGAATCTAACATTTTGGTGAGCTCGTTAGACATTTGAACCATCTCATCATCCGGCATTTGGTCCTTCATCAAACTGAAAACAAAAAGTGTTTCCTCAGGTTAACAATACTTTAACTGGGTTAATATTCTCGGGGATTAAATTTCACGGATTTCCGCGAAATTAAGTCCCAAAGGAAATTTGGAAAAGCCTTATCCACAAAATATTTCTAAAACTCAAAAAATGTAAATCAAAACACTTTTTGAATGCTTACTGGCATCAAAGAGGCGCTAATAATGAGTATTTCAACAAACAACATGCATGATTTGTCAGTGAGCTCAACCACGCAATTTACTACCCGCGAAAATTAATCCCATTGAAATATACTGACTAAAAGAATAACCAGAAGCTTCATATTTTCATAATATAAATTCATTCCCGCCAAGACATTCCCACCAAGATGCATTCTTCCAAGCTTTGAGCTATTCTAGACAATTTGTTAACTGCACTGGCCTAAAGTCAATAACTTTTGAGTCGATCGTAGGCGTAACTGTAAAATTTCTAAGAGTAATCTAAGATTTTTAATAATTTTGACGCTCAAACTAGTCTCAGGACCCCAGAAATACAGTAAGCCACATCGGGAAATATGAAAAGTCATTTTAAGGTCTTTAAGGTTCTTCAAGTTTTGCTAAGTTACGTAAATTACGCATTATGAAAGCAAACATTCGAATCTGTAGGAGCAACCCATTACGCAAATCAAACGTTTGCTTACATAATGGTTAAAACATGAAAGAAGCTCTACATTATAGTAAGATGCGCCAGATTTGTTAAAATTACTGCACTTACCCATTTACCATATTTTCAACTGTGTCCGCAAACTAAAAAAAACAAACAAATCAATCCAAAATTAGAAAAATGAGAATTTGTTGTGAGGACTGCCACCGTATTGGTCACAGAAATAGATAAAGTGAAACTTTATTGTAGGATAACTAAATTAGTTCCTTCCTAATATTTGATTGAGCAATAGAAGAACTGTGCTGATTTCTTGTGAGGCAAACATTTCCTTTGAAATGTACAATATACCTTAAAGTGAACCTATCTACACATAGTGTATACATAGAAAACTACAGGCTTTTAAGCCTTAAAATGAAGGAACTTTCATGAATGACGTAGCTGAAATACACACCTCTTCGTTGACGTTGGTATAAATATCATCAAATTTTGTAATGGTCGCCGATAAATCTCCGAATTCTTCAATCAGGCCGTCTCGATGTCCCCAGATTTGTCTAGAGTTAAAGAAATCGAGAACTTAGTTTTTAATATACCTTACTTTAGGAGTACAAAGTTTCTGCTCGCGATTTTCGCGAATTCTGGCCTTTTTTCGCGAAAGTTTGTACGCCTAAAGTATTACATGAAAATAAGTAGACATGTAATTAAAGCAAACTAAAAAAAAAGCAATTTTTCGCATTGTACGAGTTATTATGTGATTACGAGCTAATTTAACGATGGGTTTCACTACTTTTTTCCCGTCAGGAAAGTAAATTACACTGAAAGTTTAATATTTTTCTCTTCTCCCCATGTTTTTGTTTAAATGTTGTTTATAGATTTTCTTTCTCGCAAAATGAATTTCGAATGTGATTGAAACGTTCGATGAAAAAAAAAATGTAAGAAAAATTAATATTAAAATCAATTTTGTAAACATTGGCGCGGTATCGAAGAGTGCGATTAACGATTAAAACGATTAATGGCTCTCTACAGGATGCAATTAGAGTAACGATGAAATGCTCTCTTTGAAGGCGCACCAAATAAGAAAAAACAACTCATCGCGCGATTAGGTAGTAAATACTGAGAGGATTAAACCAACTTATTAGGTTTATCTGCGGTAAACTTTTACCTAAAAGACGCTTATAAAAGACTTACCCTAACCAATCAACAAGAGAATCATGCAAAGTATTTTTCGTGCTTTGGAAATGATCCACCTTAATGTCCATTGTTGTGTGGATTTGTGATAGACGCTCCCTAGAAAAATCAAAATTTTACAATTATACTGATAGATCTCTAACAAATTCGTCCAAAAGTATATTAATGTACAGTGGGCTTTTTCCGAAAGAAACTTTTATCCACGCGGTAAAAGGAATTGTGTTTTATCTTTATTTAGCCTTAGTGTTTACCCTATATTTCCGAACCCCGAACCCCGGAATTCAGTTCAATGCAAAATTCCCATTCTTTCAGGGGGGGGGGGGTCATCAACTACGTAGGCACTATGACACTTATTACGTGGTGTAAACTCTTTAAAAAACAGTTACTCTAAAGTGGAGTAAATGCAAATTTGTAATAAATTTTCATAACACTAAAAAGTTCTTTTAAATACAAAAATCAAAAAAAAACTTCAAGTAGTATGATTTTTATATCTAGAAAAGCCACAAATCGTCCATTTTACGGGGGTGTTGTACTGGAAGTAAGTGCTGGTAGTGGTGTGACAATATTTGGCAGTTGCTCGTCATAGTGTCATGGAATAACTGCACACCCCCTGGATTCTTTCCAATTTCTCTTTTTTTTTTATTAGGCAACTGGCAACAGGCAGGGATTTGGCTAAAAACAAAAAAATATTTCGGGCTAATCAAAAACTAAACAAAAAATAAAGACTTACGTGTCAAACTTGCGACTCAACTCATTGTAATTAGCTAAAAGAGAAACATGTAAAAGAAAAAAAAGTCAGATTCCCCGAATCTTATTCTTGATATGATTAAGTGAAGATTACGTCATTTTTCCTATCAGAAACACCCGAAAAAAACGTGATTTATGGCCTATGTGGTGCTATTTTTATTAACATTCATGAGTCAAATTCCGGTTTTTCGGGTGTTTCCGATAAGGAAAATGACGTAATCTTGACTTACACATATGAAGAATTCTTACAGCTCCCGACTTGAACCCCGTCCGATTCCCGAATTTAAAAAAATTAGCCTCTTCAACAGAGATACTTTGTCACAGAAAGTCATGTGACATCTTTTTCAACCAATAAGATTTAATAATTTCGAGGGTAAAACAAACACTATGGTTTAACTCACTAAAAGATTATGATTACTGAAAACACATAATCAATCTTTAGTAAGTGTTCTGTTGTACCCCAGTTTTGACGTCACGCGGTGGCGAAGAATATGTACTATTCGTTCGACCGCATTCGCTTTGGTTCGATTCGACAGGTTCGATCGTCGATTCTGTTCGATTAAGATCGTCTGGATATTTCTATTAAAAGTTTTGGAAAAGAGTATTAATGCAAAATACACAAGAATATACAGGGAAAGATACTTACATCGAGACTTTTCTCTACTGATTCGCATGCCGAGATCATAGATGATTTTCACACAACTCGTCAGCTCCAATGGACTACAAAATGAGTGAAAAACAATCAGAATATTAAAAAAAGCCTTCAAAGACAAAATTCTTAAAAAATTACGTTTGTTAACCCTTAGTATATCTTGGGGGGGGGGGGGGGCAAAGAGGCCCCCTTCAAAAGAAAATGTTAGATAACTTTTGAAATTTTTATCCTATTGACTTGAAAATTTTTATGAATTAAAATGTGAAATAAAAATTTCGGCATCATTGATGACGTCATCGCCACCTAAGGACGTCATCATTGAAAAATGGCCAAAACTTGCCCTTTTTTTGCCTATTTATACACCATGGATTAATGTATCTAAGGATCGGAAATTGACTGCTATTGACTTGACATTTTGGCAAGCGTGAGGTATGAAGGTCACAGCCATAAGTGAGGATTTTAGGTAAAATACGGACCGGTCTGTAAAATAACAACCACGCACGTGATAGAACTGAAATTTTGCACACTGTCTTAGATGTTCAATATCTACCACTGGTGAAAATTAAAGTGAAAATCTCCAGGAGTTCTGGTAGGGAGGTCAACGTGTATTTTATAGACCAGTCCCTCACGATGCTTCCCCTAGATGTTCGAAGGGTTATTTGAAAAAAAGTCGGAAAAGGTCAAATTTTTTTGAATTTCAATCCAAGGTCAGGTCACTTTTTCACAAAATTTGACAAAAACATAAGACTGAGGTAGACCGTAAGTTGGTCTGATGTCAAAATCCCTCTTCTAAAACCGACACCCCTCTTTAGAGATAGGAATAAAAGGAACGTCGGAATCAATGATAGAAAAAAGATTTTTCCTCTCTGATTGCTAAGCAAAGAAATTTTACAGTGGTTCCGACTGCCCTCTTATTCCTAACTCTAAAGAATTGTCTCGAAATTAGAGAAGGGATGTTGACCAACTTACGGCAGGGGTATGATTGTATACCTCACTATCAGATTCCAGTAGGTAGATAAGGGTGTTACCCAGGTGGAATGATTGAATCCAAAACAGAACAAATATGTACAGATTTAAATTGAAGGGCTTTATAATTATCCTAAAATTTTAAGATTCGAGAATAATACATTTCAGACATCTAACACAGATTTCAAGGTCGGAGGATTAACATACCTAGGTAGATCGCTGACTTCTTCCGTAGCTTTCAAAAATGTTGCATCTAGCGTATCACTTTTCAATATGTTCTTGATTTTATCTTTCAGCGTCGCCAGGGCTGCCAAACCTTGTTGGTACTATCAAAAAAATGGAAATAACTTTGTTTTTGATTTTTGACAATAGACCCTCGACAATTTCTTTTAAGCTACTCCCTCAAACAAATTTGCGATGTCTCTGTGAGTGCTCGATACATAATGTTCCCTGTACGAGAAAAAAGCAGATCAGAATTTAATTTAACTGAAATCCTCAAATGTCACTAGAGTTAATTATATTTTCAATACAATGAAATTTTTTTATTGGCCCTGCGCTAAGCGAGTGGGCCTTTCATTTGCAACGTTCTGTTCGTACGTGTGTCTGTCCGTCCGTTTTGGTAGAAACGGCGCTTAAACCCAGTACTACACTTTTTGCCGTCTGGATAGGGAAAAGCTTGCTAAAGTCGGATACTGGCTATAAAAGATATATTTTCTGATTCCGCGCTTTTTCAAAACAATTTTCAAAACAAAACAAGATGGCGGTCGAAGAGAGGAGGTTGATTCATACTTTCTTGAACATTTTCTTTGCTTTAGTGGTCAAGAGATTTTCAAACCAAAGAAATTTTGTAAAGATTTTTCTTTATACACCTTTTTCAACATTCTGCCATATCTTATAGTCTTTGCTCAAGTTTTCATAAAGTTTTATGAGTGAAATTCTACCTTAAATCACTTTCATTTTTAGTTTCTTGTTTTCAAAAAGACTTTATTTTTAGGAAATAATGGCTTCTGATATAGAAATAAATAAACTGAAATGCTGCTCATGTGTAAATTTGAATAAGATTGGAACTTTTTTCTTGATGCTACAGAAGAAAACAGTCACTTCTGGATCTGTCGGTGTTAACAACGGTCAGTACAACAGTGGTGGGACGCGGTATGATTTTCAAACCCAACACATAATTATTTCAAGTAAACTGATTCTGGAATTTGGTAATGGACACTAAAATGGAGCTCGTGTGTAAATTGGAATAAGATTGGAACTTTTTCCATGATGCTACGCGTGCGTGAAAATTATTTTTTCTGGATCCGTCTCGTTTGACGAAAGGTGCGGTGGCTTGATTTTTCAAACTCGACACAGAATTATTTCAAATAAGCTGATTATGGAATATGTTAATGGAGACTAACAAGATTGGGAATTTTTTCATGATTCTACACATTAAATAAAATGGTCATTTCTGGATCTGTCGCATTAAAACGGTCGGTCGGTTTCAAACTCGACTCACATCGATCACATTATTATTTAAAGTATATAAACTGATTCTGGAATCTGTTAATGGACACTTAAAAATGCAGCTCATGGGTAAATTTGAACTAGATTGGAACATTTTTCATGGTTGCAATTCATGAACAGTGAAAATGGTCATTTCTGGATCTGTCACATTAATTGTTAACTCGAACATTAACCACATTAATTTTATTAGCCTGGATATGCAGACCGTAAACTATTTCACCGTCTAGTTTTTTAAAGATTATTTTTCTGGTTTACGGTCTGGTCCAACTAACATGCCTGCAGGGATATTTCTCCCTACATATGTGATTGCAGGTGAGTGCACCTTATTCATTAAAAAGCGCCCACTCATTAAGGAGAATATTTGCGGGATTTTTTTATATTTTTCCAGTTTTTCTATGGGTGCGCATAATTTAGGGAAAAAGCTGACCTTGTGAAAAAAGATAAACGAATGAAAATGAAAACACAGGTTCATTTCTAAACAAAATGGCTGCTGCAGGGTTCAGACAGACCTTCGAAAATAAAATTCCCAGAGTTTCCCTGAATTTTAATCAATTTTCAAAGGTTTTTTCCCTGAGAAATTCCTCATTTTAGCTATTTTTTCCCTGAGTATCAAGCAAACCATAAAAACTAAGCAGAGTCAAAAGAGATGTATCTTTAAACAAAAGGCACACAAATCAAATGGTAAACCTAAGATAAAAATTAAAGCTACAAATACTGCATATGAATAAACACTTTAAAACTAAAAAAACTTTTAAATCTGTTTTTTCCATTCATTCTTCAAAAAATAAAATTCCCTGGGTTTCCCTGAGTTTCCCTGATTTTTCTGAAAATTTATCATATTTCCAGGTTTTCCAGGTTTTCCAGGGTCTGTCTGAACCCTGCGCTGGAAAGTAGCCTTTATAAAATGTGGCTGATGTTTTGATGTAGTTTAAAGTAGTTTTTAAAGTTTTTTGAGTTTGTGAAAGAGGTTTTATGGTAAGTTAATTATGTGTGTCTGCCTGGGTTTTCAAAGTTTTGATAGTCTGTCAACAAGGGTTCACTCACAGGCAGTATCAAACAAACTGTATATACCCAACTTTGTATTGTTTTTTGTTTCTGAAATTTTGAGTCTGGATACCCAGGCTAGAATTCTATTGGAAAGTTGAATGTAGCTGAAGACATTTTCGCGAGGGGGGTCCGCTGCTAAGGCCTGGTAAAATATTTTATTGGCCAAAGACTGACGTTACAGGCAAAAATCATGTAAAGGCAAAAATTGGGTAAAAAAATTGACGATTTTTGAAACTCGTACTCTTGGGTACCTAATAGCTGTCCCCCCCGCAAATAAATTTTTCTAAAATAATTTTCTACCCAGGACATTATTATTCCAACCCCCCCCCCGCTTATTGATCTTTGCGAAAATGTTTTTAATAGTTCCCTCTTTTGTCCTAACTCTGCTGTATTACATGTTTTTTATAAGCATAACGTTTATAAGCATACCAAGACCTAAATTTGTCTACAAAATAAGCATATTACAAGCATATTACTGAGCTTGCTTTTGAGGTGTGTAAGTGAAAATTTTTTTTCTATTGCAAAACGTAATGACAAATCTTAGTGTCATTACTTATTTCCCTATCCTCGTGTATAGCAATGACAGATTTTGGAAAAATTGGAGACTCGAATTTTTCGGAAAAATAAGCATATGATGAACATACTTCAAGCCTGAGTCTAATATATCTCTAAGCCTAACTGAGCTTGTTTCCCAAAAAACATATGCTTATAAAAAAAACTCCCCCCCCCTCTTATTAAGTTTTGAGATTTTTTCCAACCTCCCCCCCCCGCTTATTCCAAAACCCCCCAGCTATTAGGTACCCGAGGAGAGTATTCAACCGGATGAGCCTTATTCGCCTGTGTAGTCCCGGTTGGTAGGGGACCATTCAATAAAATTTCAAGCGTATAACCAATGAGAAGTACCGCGGCTATTTTGAAAAAAAATTTCCTGTCTTCACTTTGATCCATGTCAACGGGGTCATTCATTTGCTGTTTTGTACGCTCGATTTCAACACGTTACTTTTCGCTGGGCCTTCACGCCCAACGGGCTTCTTGTTTAATCATTAGATAATCAATTCGTAAAGACCCCAAGCAACGGATTAGAATAGGTGGATTAAGAACTCATAGAAAACACTCCTCGTTAGGTTATCAAACTTTTTTACGAGTTTATGCTAGCAATTACAACTTGATAAGTTGTAAAAAAGTTGTAAAAAATCATTACTTTCAACATTTTCATTGGTCATTACGTATCACGTGGTACATTTTAAATAAGAAAATGCACTTTTTTAGCCCTTTCTATCCAATGCAGAAATTAGCCAAATAATTTGAAATTTATTTTCCTAATTCTAAATACAGTCTTCTTTCACCAGTATGCAACCCATTCGTGACCCATCGATAGTTTCTTAGTTATAGACCATACGTTAATTTTCACTTATCTGAAGATTGCCATTGACAAAAGATTAAAAATTTACATTAAAACTGGTCTAGCGTTTGTTGATGCTAAAACTTAAGTGCAGGATTCAAAATATTTGCAAAATCATCAAAATTGATCGAATCATAGGACAAATTCGTTTTCGAAACTGTATAAATTGGAAAATTGTTCTTATAAAAACAATGAAAAAACTAAACGAGGAGTGCGCAGAGTCATTTACAGATTTTTCTTGTAACAATGAGAAGACAATGGATCTCTCTTGGGAGCAACGAGAGAAGTTAATCCACCTATTCTAATCCGTTGCCCCAAGGTAATTTGAATTTTGAAAAAGAAATCGAGTAACTAGGTTATAAGGTGACAGGACAATTGCCCCCGTGACAATTACCCCCAGACAATTGCCACCAGGACAATTGCACAATAACCGATGGCATTTATAAATCATTAAATAAATTCTGTTTATTTTTTTCCGGACAAGCAACAGCGGTCAGCAGGATTGTTTGAGTTCTAGGAAGATTCCACTCCTGTTTATTTTTTTCCGGACAAGCAACAGCGGTCAGCAGGATTGTTTGAGTTCTAGGAAGATTCCACTCCTGTTAAATTCTAACGATATTGAAATGAACATCTCCAATACAAACATAAAAACAATTAAATCTATACCAGAGCTTCCGCCTTCTTTATCTTGTCCAGCTCTAAAGAAAGAAAAAAACTACTTAGAAGACTGTAGTCTTGCTATGGCTATTAGCGTAAGACAAAAAACAAGGCGAGAATGTCCAGCAATGTTCAGGTTCTACCTGAACCAGTTTTTATGAATCTGGTTGAAAATCATGATAAACCTGTAGTTTAGATAAATCATTTTTGATTAAGGATCAGAAACTCCAAGACAAGCAAGACAAAAATACTGTATTTCCACTGGAGGGATTCACGACCACACAAGAAAAAGTTACAACACTGCTGGACAAGTTTAAAACGAAGTAATTCCAATGCTTGGAGAACTGAAGTTATGTTCCAAACTTACCATCGGCTGATTTTGATATTCTGCTCAAGACTTTCTTATAACTAAAAAAAAAAATTAACATCAGGTTTTTGACTCTTTTTTTTATTTAGATTCAGGCTAGGTTTGATTTTTGCAGTGTTAAAGACCACCACTTATGGTTTAGATTCGCGACGATGAGAAAATGCAAGGTCAATACAACTTCCGTTTAAAGTTTCCTCGATGATGAAATAACACTCGGACAAAGAATTCGATTAAATTATTATAGAGATTCCTGCAAATTTTGCATACTCCGCGCTTCACTCGAGCCTATGAAGAGTCCACCGCCGCAAAGAAACATACCCATAACCATAATGCGATGTACAGCATGATATCCGCAAACTCTCGCGATGGCCGTGGAGATTAAAATCAGACTTCAGCAGAATATGAAATCACGGAGAATGCAAGGTTCTGAAGAAAACTGCAAAAATAAGCCCAGATATTTGCCAAACTCTGAAATAATGGTGTTCTATTCAAATGAAGAAGACACAGTTTAAAAAAATACTTACTTTTCTAAACTTTGGTATTTGATTTTGATCTTATCTTCAATATGTTCGCAATTGCATGTAATGCTTTCAAAGACTTTTTGGGTTGCCATTCTGAAAAGGATAATGAGATTCCTAAATCCAGGATTTATCAAAATACCAAGAGGAAGAAAAATGATGTGTTTGCATCTAAATGATTTACCAAACTTCTGCTATTAAAGATCAGGAAAATACACTATTTTTAGTATAGAGCCATATTTGGTATTTTAAGCCGAAAACTTCTCTTAGTATGGCTAAGGTTGGTTCTTTAATTAAGTTCTTATTTTTCAGCTTCCTTGACCTGCCTTGACCCTCATTGATCTTACAAAATCGTTCTTATAAAGTGAGTCAATAGACTAGTTCCCACTCAAAATCTGTCTTACTTTAAACAACTTCTGGCGTTCAAAATAGCTTTGCATTCGTGTGCCAACTTCTCTGATTTTCTTTGCAGTTTACAAGATTTTTTCAGAATTTGCTAGAAGTAAAGATGAAGAAATCACGAAAAAATTATCTTTTATGTTATGAAAATCAGATTCAGAAACAACTTACAAAAAAACAACCTCTTGCTGTTCATAATATGTAAGTTTGGATGCTTACAAAACACTTAAAGGCCCGTAGATTGAGAATACTTAAGATTATGGGATTCAACGAAGACCCTAACTAAACTTACAGCACCAGGTGGTAGGTGGATTGTGTAAATACCATTTCCTAAAAAGTCGAAAGAACGAAATTCATTTTACACCTAAGTACTTTCTACTTTTATTGTTGGGTTGAGATTAGTAGTCAAACGTGCGCATTGCACTGGGCACAACTTCAGTAGCTTTAAATTATTTATAGGCGCAATTGTAGCAAAACAAACCGAACGATTAGTGCCCAGGCCTAGGGAATAAAAAATACCCCCTCCCCCCGATATTCACCCAAGAAAAAAGTGAACCACATTTCAGCAAAATCCGACCATTTTTTAAGTCTCCAGGCAGCCCCAAAATTTTAAGGAGACACAGACAGACACACATTCTCAGATTCTAGCTCAACTAAAGTTGGAGAGAACTTGCATGAAATACGAAAAGTTGTGAACAATGGAATAACTTCTTTCTTCTTTTAACACTAGCAAAAATTTGTTTGAAAAATGTACCACAATAACACATGCTTAAATAGAGACCCCTCTACCCCCTGTTGTAAAGAGGTACAATTTTTTTATAAGAACAAACTATGTAAGAACATAAGGGTCTGATGGCCAAATTGTTAAAATTAAATAAGATCATGCTATAAAGAACATTATAAGGCTTTGCTGACTCAAAAATGACCAATTTCTTAAGAAATGGGCAAAAATGCTCACAGAGTGTTGAAAATAAGAACATGTTAATGATATTTTTAAGCTGAAAACTCAAAAAGTTAAGATCATCCTAAGGTTTCAAAAAATTTGGATGTTCTTATAAAAGAACGTGTAGGTTCATATACCTATCAGTAGTTTGTTCTGTTCCATTTGTTGTGATTTCAAGTGATCTTTACTGAATAAAAACAACGGGTTGTCCAACTGAAAAACAGAATAATAATGTAATTCAGATTTTTCGCTCCTCTCTTAAAGGTTTTGACCTTTGTTAGACCTACTTTAGTATTTTTGTGTAGTAATTTCTGCTATAATGGAAGTATTTAAAAGGGTCAAGCTGGAGTTTTTACAAGTTCTTATTCGATTTGGTTGGTCGTTAACCTGTAATAAATTGATTTTATTACTCTTTCTAAAGAACGCGTCATTTTTATTACTGTAAAATGACCAATTAGTCAAGTATCTTGTAAAAACTCCAGCTCATCTAATTGAAAAATGTTTAAAAAAAACAAAAATATTGATCATCAAAATTGGTTTTGTCGAAAGATATTCTTTTTTGAGATTTTTAAAAGACACCTCAATGCTGAAAAAGCAGAATCCGTTAATGGGTTAATGGATGCCAGCAGCCTATTCTTTCTTTTGTTTAAAAATACTGTGTAAGCAAAAAGGGGGGGGCAAGGTTCCTCTCTTTCTTACCGTAAAAGTCGGATAGTTATGTATTTTCATGTTGAAATCTGGTTTGAATTCTGAGAAGTTGTGAAAAAGTTCCTGATCACTTTCTTTGATACCAGTCACCAAAGCGAGAGTGTCTTGAAGATGTGATAACCTGATGAAAGTTAATACATAAGTTACTACGCTGCGAATCTGATTCGAACCTAACATTTACACAGAAGAAAGCAGAGCCTCAAGTCAACCCGTGGATGTTTATTTAAAACTCACACTTCTGTATAGTCTTATAACCTGACTTTCATAGCACTTTCAGAGAAATGTTGCGAACTCTTGAAAAATCAGGAAAAACTTCAACAACGAGCTACCTCGCCAATAAACGCACAAGACTACAAAATTATTATCACGAAAAGGTGTTTCTAAATACCTTAAGGGACTGCAAGGTAACTTACTTTGGCGAAAACTGACCTCGGCGAAAACACTCATTTTTAAGCATAAAAGAACTGATTTACCCCCTGTCGTTGGTCAAAATTAGTTCTCACCAAAATAAAATTATGCATCAGTCACCAAAATAATTTTTAGCATTTTTGCTGCTTGCCAAGAAGGTTTTCCTTAAGGTAGCTTACGTTTTGTCCGGCTGCATGTAGATCTTGTCAATAGTACTGGTCCGGCTAACGTAGACATGCAAAACCTAACCGAAAGAAAAACACATAATAGCGAAACGATTAATTTTATTGTATCTAGCTCATTTAGAGATCATTTGAAACTTAAGAATATATTTATAGACAATGCAATAAACCAAAGTTTTATTAAGGTTTTAACGTTTTTTTTATAAGAACAAACTATATAAGAACATAAGGCTTCGATGGCCAAAATGTTTAAGATGTTAAAAGAACAAGTTAAGACTGGTTAAGAGCATTTTAGGGCTTCGCGGACTCAAAAACAGCCAATTTCTTAGGAAAATGGACAAAAATACATAAAAAATGGGAAAAATTAAGCTAGATGCTAGAGGTAGCTTCAAAGCGTCATGCTTTTTTCAAAAATACAATGCCATTCTCGAGGATTGAACTAGCAGAAGCTGAATGAAAAGGTTAATAATATTCGAGCTGTCTGTATCTCTAAAAAATTGGTATTTCCGAAACTGTTCATCTAACGTTACCAGATCATCTAAAAGAACGACAAATAACTATTAAAAAGCGACAACAAACGACAACAAACGACAAACCCTAACCCTAACTATCAAATAGCGGCATATTTCGCCGTCCTAAACCCCAACCTTGGTCAGTGACCATCCCTACATATTCATTACTTTTTGTACATACTTTACGCTATTTAACAACTAGCGGTTTAAAGAACGATAAATTACGCATGCGTTTAAGTCTCTATTTGGGTGAGCTGGAAACATAGGATGATCTAACTCTTCCGCAGTAACCATTCGAGTTATAAGAAAGAGGATTGGAACTGAGCCAAAATTACCTTATTGTTCACAATCCTTTTGATTTCTTTGAAAAATTCGTCATAAGGAATCACGCGCTTGGCGTCCGTCTCCAATAAACGGCTCAATACCGGTGTAATTAGATTCTTCAAACTTTTAGACATTCGACATTCCATAGGCAGTTCATTAGAATATTCCAACGGGCCGTTATCTTTTAATTGATGACATGATATGACCCCAGGTTTCTTTTTGGTAATCATTTCGTCCCTGCAATATAGAATTTTAAACGTACAAGAACATAAGTTACGAGATTAAGAACAAATGTTAGGTGTCAAAAATATATAAGTTCTGCAGTTTTCTTTAAATAGCCCTCTTCTTCACCCCTTAAGAACTTTAGCCAGAATTCTTTTTAATCCTCTATTTTCAGAGACTTGAAAGTAAAAGAAAACCAAAAACCAAATCTTACATCGTTATTTTGTCGTTTCTTCCTTTGAACGGACAAAATGGTAAGTTTCCAGTGGCCAGATGGTAGAATGTCACTCCTAAGCTCCATAAATCGACCTAATAGAAAATGTATCTAAAGTGTTACACAACATGGAATCAAGATACAGCAAAAAAAGTTTTCCTTGCAAACTATATAGAATAGAAATATGAAATAGGAATACTCAAACTGCATTTTCACGTTACTAATGGTATCAGGGAATATGTTGTTCTTTGAGAGGGGGCAATACAACGTCTTTAAAACCCAAGAACAAAATCTAATGCGACGTTTTGCTTTGGAGTCTTATTTATTTCGAAATCCAGACAATGCAACGGTATTATTTAGTAAACATCGTCGCAGGAACGAGGTGGAGAATATCAATCATCCTCAAGAGCTGAGGGCTTTAAATCCTTTATATGGTAGTGTTCGAAAAGGCTTTATCATTTCTTATATTATATTCTTTATCTTTATGTTTTTAAAAGCATAAAATTTGACATCCGAAAAAAAAGAACGCGACAATTAAAGTTAAAACAATTCGATCATGAAAGCAACGTAAAATGCCACGATTTCAAAGAAAACGAATTCTGAGCATAAAACGTACTTGATCATTGAAAGCCATTTTCGGCCGATTCATTATAGCTCTTTCGTAGATGTCCGGATGCTGAAAAGAAACAACGCTACAAACAATCAATCAATATACTAGGACCTTATGCAAATGAATCAAACACATAACAATGTGTTTATAGATAGGCGATTTCAAGAAGAAGTCTAGTTTAGACTATAATTTGGGGACACCGTTATTAGCTTTCCTACTACACCTATTTTACGCCCCTCTTAGTCTCAGAGCACTATTCTTTTAACACTACAACACTACACCTCTCCCAAATCGAAATGTTAACGAGTTTTTATATCTATTATATTTTTCTACGACGGGACGGTAAGCATCTAATTTGTCTACATTCTGACTGACTGAGGACAACGGTATTTTTCAAATCGCTTCAATAACTCCAACGTTCTAAGAGTGCTAATAAACTCGCTATCCAATGAATAAGGAGAAGTACTGAAACCTAGCCCGAACTCTAAACCCTGAAAAACGTTATATAATAACCTAAATTGTATTCTAGCTATTTTTATTTGTTATGCTACTTATCAGTTTTGTCACACATGCTAACATAGACTTACCAGGTATTCCTCAGTACCAAATATGGAAGTAAATTCACCGCCATCTTCCAGAAATCTTGCTGCACCAAAATCACTAATTTTGTACGTTGTACTGCAAGAAATATATTTTGTCATTATTCATTAAATGTATAACCTCTACATATACAAATGTTACCAGAGTACATTTGAAGGGATAGCGAAGAACGTTACACGTTTTTTTATAAAAACATCCAAAATTTTCAAAGCCTTCTGATGTTCTTAACTTTTTTGAGTTTAAGCCTAAAAGTTTTCTTAATATAATATGTTCTTATTTTGACCATCTTGTGAATATTTTTGACCCCATTTTCCTAAGAAATAGGGTGTTTTTGAGTCCACAAATCCTTAAAATGTTCTTAACTTGTTCTTAAGATTTTGGCTTATGTTCTTATACCGGGTAGTCCAAAAAAAGTGTCCATAAAATTCATTTTTTGACGTAGCTTGTTTTTGTGGGTCTATTGACTTGAAATTTGGTACAGGCAATCTTTAGCACAACTCTGAGCACCCCTCAAAATTTCATTCTCAGAAAACAATTTTTCGAAAAGTTACAAACATTTTAATTAAATGTGTCGAAATCGCCTTGTTCAAAAATTGACGTCAAAACATATCAAACTAGTTTTCGTCTCCTGTTTTCTTTTTGTCCGCGGCGATCTTTTTCTCCGCTTTTGCAATGCAACGACCTCAAAGTAATTTTTGAAGTCATTACATTGCAATACCCAAAGTAACGAACTTCAGAAAAAGCTGGTCCCATCAAACCAAGACTGAACGCTTCGTGGAAACATGGTACATTTGAAAGAAGACCAGGTTCTGGCCGACCGGTAACTGCAACTACGGTAGTTTGTTCTTATTAAAAAAACGTGTATTTCAATTACATCAATTTGATAGGAAATATCAAACATTCATAAACGAGCCTACTTCCCGATATATGTTCTATCAAAAAACAATTGTTTCACTGAGATACTGACAGTCTGTGCCACTAACTCGATCGGGAAGATTCTTCCAAAATGGGAAAAATCTTCCGAAATGGGAAGAACCTTCCCGAACGGGAAATTAACTTGACTCCCGAACGGGAAGATCTTCCCGCTTTTTTACTTACCTAGGACTTTTAAATCGGGTTGAAACTTCCCGTTTGGGAAGTTAACGCAGTTTTTTCAAAATTAAACCAAATTTCCACGGTAAAGTTTATTTTTCTTTCGGTGAAAAATCTTTAAATTTGATGCTTTATCAGCTCCAAAATGTTTCAACTTTCGCCGGTCATCGTACAGTTTCGCCGAAGATTCAGTCATTTTTCATCTTCCCAAAGAGGAAGAATCTTCCCAATCAGGAAGAAAAAATTCGCCTAAGTTCTTCCCGTTCGGGAAGTTTCTTCCCATTTCGGAAGAATCTTCCCGATCGGGTTAGTGGCACAGACTGACTGATGTCAAAATGAATTGAAAGTTAAAATGATAGAAAGTAGGGCATAAATTCATTCAGCTTTTTCTTCATTGCTCAAAAACAACCAGAATAAGCCAACCACTCAAAAATCGTTGGGATGTGATGAAAGTCAATTCATGATATGCACCATTGCAACGTCTTCTAACATTACATCAAGAACCCAATAGCTGATTGGTTGAAAGTGACGTATTGACTGAATTAACGTCACTTTCACCTGTTGGGTCCATGAAAGACATCGCAATGGTGCACATTATGAATATACAACCTTCGCACAAAACGAAAAGACAGTTTTACCTTCCATTTTCGATGTTTGGAACACAGAGGATATTACCAGGCTTCAAGTCACGATGAATGATTTTCTGATTTCGCAGATACTCCATACCAAGACCTGATAATAAATGTTCGTGTGGATAAGAAGTTCAGATTCTCAGTTTATACAATAGACAGATAGAGAAACAAGTGATACTTTTATGGACCTACCTGGTTGTCAAACTAATCAATGAACATTGAAACAATGAAACACATAACTGGTCAAAATACAAAAAAATAAAGAAAATGAAAGCATATTTTGGGAGACACTATCAACACTATTGAAAAAGATTTTTGAAAAAGAAATAAAATAAAGCTATTAAACGCTTTTCTTTATAAAAACAATCCACTATCAGAAAAATACACAGCTTAATAAACAAGGTTTCCAGAAAACTCAAACCATCGCGCTCTACCGTGACATTTTCTTCTTTTAGGAAAAATAATAACAAAAATAATAATTTGGCTAAGAACATTTGATCTATGCTTATAAATAGTGATTCTTATATTGATAACGATTCGTTTTTTAGCCAAAAAATAATAAGTGTTTCTAGAAATTTCAAACCATTGCCCTCCACCGTGACATTTTCATCTTAAAAAAAGCTAATAAAAATAATAATATGGCTATTAACATTGACGTATGCTTATTAATAGTGATTCTTATAGATAAACATACATTTTTTGAGCCAACAAAATTTTTTTGCAAGAATCTGCTTGAGCCATTTTTATCTATAATGGTACCCTACTTTCATGCAAAAACTCAGCAAAAAATTAGTCCAAAAGACCCGTTTCTTAGTCGTTTTATGGCCCAAATTTGCCAAAAAATTTTTTTTTTCGAAAATCGGGATCCGTCACATTTTGGCCACTATCATTTTGCACCTTTGTACTAAAAGATTCCTATGATTCGATCCTGAGAAAAGATGATAAATTTATAGGACCTCCGCTAGTTATAAGCTAAGCAAACAGATAATTGGATAATTGGTTTTGAGAATTTTGTGTGCAATTTTTCATTTTATCCATGAATTCGACCTTTTTATGTATCTTTATTTGGCATGTACTAAAAGACGGATCGACGGATCAACGGATCGACGGATTACTAAAACACGGATCGTTGTATTTCGGATTACTAAAACACGGATCGTCGTATTTCGGATTACTAAAACACGGATCGTCGTATTTCGGATTACTAAAACACGGATCGTCATATTTCGGATTACTAAAACACGGATCGTCGTATTTTTTTAAATAGAAAGCTTGTCATACATCATAACATAAATCGGCTGCACCAAAACAAGATGAACCGATGAACCTCCTCCTCGTTTTATATAGGAGAACTCTTGGCATCAAATCTCAAATAACATCGATAATTAAAAGAAAGCACTTGAAGTGGTTTCAGACCACAAACCCAAATAGAATCCTCCACTTCACTCTAGTAGATACTTTATGACTACTCCCTTTTATATTTATTGGCTGAAATTTTAAGTTGGATCAGGAACGAATTGATGTGTAAAAAATAAATACTTTACAGTGTAGAGAGGCCGGCCCCCCAGCTGTACTAATAGTATAAGCAGTAGGTATAATATAAAAAATGACTGGTTTTTTCCTGACCTTAATAAAATTTCCTGATTTCCTGTTGAATAATGCCAGACGGTGTCAATCGAACGAATCGAACGCCGAATCAATCGAACGCAATTGAATGCAATCGAATAATTGCAATTCGATTGTCAAACGCAATCGAATCGCAATCGAATATTACCCAGGATTTACTGTTCGATTGCTTCGATTACGTTCGATTGTATTCGATTACGTTCGATTGTATTCGATTACGTTTGATTGATTCAATTGTGTATTAGATTTTATTCGCTTTGGTAGGGTACTTAAGCACTCGGCCGCCCACGCTAAAAACCTCTAACAGAGTGATCCAATTTGATTTAATCGCAATAAAACTCATCGAACATAATCGTAATCGAACATTAATCCAATGTAATTGACAATCAATCGAACCAATCGAACATAGTCAACTATCAATCGAACATTACTCGAACGCAATCGAACACAATCGAATATTACCCAGGAATAGGCCGTTCGATTAAGATTCGATTACGTTCAACAGTCAAATCGCAATTATTCAATCGCGTTCGATTATGTTCGATGGTTCGATTGCGATTTTTGTTCGAAGTTGTTCGATTGACACCGTCTGGATAATGCAATATTTATTTTGAAAGTTGAGTATATAATTAATAAACATCCTTGCCTTTTCTGGACTATACCTATCATGGAGTTTTCTATATATTTAACTAACATTGACCCAGGGGCCATTCTTGCTACATTAGATTAAAAATTCAACAAACGTAGCAAACGATGAAAATAGTTAGTGTATGCTTTACATATTTTCTTCAACAATCAACAATTTCACACTACCAGTAGGCACTGCAACTATTTTCAAGAATTTTAAGAAGAAGAAGGAGGAAGAAGGAGAAATTCCTTCACACAAGGACGATCCGTGTTTTAGTAGTCCGAAATACGACGATCCGTGTTTTAGTAATCCGAAATATGGCGATCCGTGTTTTAGTAATCCGAAATACGACGATCCGTGTTTCAGTAATCCGTCGATCCGTTGATCCGTCGATCCGTCGATCCGTCTTTTAGTATATGTCTCTTTATTTTCTATTTCGCACTTTCGTCAAGATGTAGTATTTTTGCTGGCTTTTTAAAAGATTTTAAATATATTTTAAATTCTACTTTTATTTTATTTTTTTTCGCCGATCGACCAACCCCCTTTTTTGGGTAGCTTGGCCCGTAAAACAACAAATTAAATTGAGCTCGTCTAAACGATTGACTGTACAAAAACTTACTGATATCGTAGACGGCAGATTTGAATGTCTCCTCTTCAAGACCAAACGCATTATCAGGGTGAGTTAATTTCGTGTGTAAACTTTCTCCACATAATTCCATGACAATGACTGCGTTACGTTCACCGTTTTGAGACTAAAGAAATAATTCATGATATTTATGAGGTAATGTTTTCTGCGGAAAGACCCCGGTTTTTGCCAGTAGTGGCAAATTTTATACAACTTTTGTCTAGTTTAAAATTGCTACTACTGGCTAAAACCGGGGCATTTTCGTAGAAAACATTACGTCATGAATATCATGAATTAAAGAGTGAGTTTGTTTCACATGCCAAATTTTGCGATTTCGGAAATTTAGCAAACTATTGAATTCACAAATACACCTTTTATTATACGAACAAATTATATAAGAACATAAGGCTTCGATGGCCAAAATGTTAAGAACAAGTTAAGAGCATCTTAAGGCTTTGCGGACTCTGGAACACCGAATTTCATAGGAAAATGGACAAAAATACTCTAAAAATGGCGAAAATAAGAACATGTTAAGAACATTTCGTAACTCATGTATAACCATGCTTAAACTCTTGATTGCTATTTTTGAAGATTAAAAGAAGAAGATTACCGTTGTGTATTCTAGGTCAATAAATTGGACAATGTTCGGATGTTTGAGTTGTTGTAAAATGTGGATTTCACGTTCCATTATATCATTTCGTCTCCCTTGGGAACGTTTGTTCATCACTTTTGCCGCGTAATGTCTACCATCTTGCTAAAAATAAACATTTACCTCTATACAGTTGATGCTCTCTCTAATTCGAATTTATTTAAGTGGAATTGGATTTTCATCGAAAAATGGGAGATGTTCTGGAGTTTTTATAAAATACTTCACTGATTGGTCTTTTAAAGTAATAGAGATGACGCGTTCTTTAGAAAAGTAACAAAATTGTTTTATTACAGGCTAACGATTAACCAAATAAAGAAAGAGTTTGTATAAACTCCAGCTTGTCCCAAAAATGCAGCGTATCAAATAGTAGAGCACAATTCACGAGAGTTTCTTGTTGACGACGACTTTATTACCGAAACTGGAACATATCGAATAGAAGAATGTCGAATTAGAGAGCGTCAACTGTACTATTATCATTATCATTGTCATTTCATTTTATAAATTACGCCAATATATCTTTGTTCACCATGATAGTTGAGCAGAATTAACAATTTAGAAGTTAGCTGCTCGAAAACACCCCTGGTACTTGTTTGATAGATGTGAGCGAGAATGAGAAAGTATAAGGCTTCCAAACGATTTTAACAATTTTAACAACTTTCTGATTTTCAAATCAGTGACTTGTACAAAGACACCTTCTCACATACCCACTTGGAAAATTGACCAAAATATCGTCTCTGGTGGAAAATTATACTCCAATTTTTGACCCTTCTGAAAATAATCAAATAAACCAATCCTGTAAAATATTATCCGACTTTTTCCAGCCCCACTGAATTTTCTGACTTGAAAACAAAAGAATTTAAATCTCCAGCCGTAAAAAAATGGGAATATCAACCCCAGTTCACCATTATTTTTACCCCCACTGGCTGAAAAAAATCCTACCGGATCTATGAGAAGGTAACGAGGTCTATTTTCCCTTTGCTAGTCATCTCTACCTATGTAACACATAGTTTAGCTACTCACCAAACAAAATAAATATACAAACCTTTTTTCGGCATTTATAAACGATACTAGTTGCACCATTACCAAGAAAATCATATTCAACATTCCATACATATTTTTCTGTATGTCTTAAACCATGCATCCCTTGGTGCATTCCAATATGATGGTTTTGATATGCCATGGTTTTATGAATTATGTTTTGTCTTACGTTCTTTGCTTTATATATAATAATTTTTTGTAGATTTATTATTTTGCTTTGTTGCTATGTCTGAAATAAGAAAAATATAAATTCAGTTCAGTGAGAATGTGTGACGACAATGTTATGTGAGTCTAAGTCTAAATCTCATTGAGATTGATCATTTTTCATCAGGTGCATATCACATGGCTAAAGAAATGAGCTACATAAATGATATCCCTTCTTTTATGTTACTAACAACAGGAGTGTAAAATGACGTCGTTCCAAATCCCCAGCATTGAAAAAAATTCAGATTTGAAAAATTGAATACCTTATCCCCAATCGCTAACTTAACCTGAAGTTAAAACGGTTTGCCCATAGCAGAAAAGGAGATTAAAAAATGTCCCAAATAATTAAACTATATTACAAGACTCAATAAAATTAAAGAAAATAGATTTAGAAATAAAATTAAACTAAATATACACCCTCAAAGACACAATAAAAGTATGTATAAATTTGTTTTAGAAAAATGATATTTTAAAAGTATAATTTCAAAGTAATAGAAACATTTTAGAGCGCAATCACTACAAAAGAAGGTTCTTTCTTTCAGCTGATCTGCTATCGAAACGTGTACTAATGACTAAATTTAATCTTGTAATAACAAACAAGCAATTTTTCCAAATATCTTTTAATTCATACATCAAATAAAAGTATGAAACCTGCAGTAGCACAGCTTCAAATAACAATGTTGTGATCTTAAAAGTCAGTAACTTTAGTACATTTAGTAGAAAATTTGGTCTAATATATTTGAATATTTGAAAATTCTATCTCTACCACTATGAAGTGCTAAAATCAATGAACCAGCATAAATCAAGAAACCTGGAAATTATTGCAAATTGTGTAATATTAGGCGCATGAATTAAAGTGTACTGCAGGTGTCTTTAGATGGTTATTAAAAAAAACAATAAATTTTCTTAAGTTGTATGTCAGCGATTCTAGACTTCATAAGGAAGCTAAAGAATTCATGATATGCACCATTGCAATGTCTTCCGACATTATATCACGGACCCAACAGCTGATTGGTCGTAAGTGACGTAAAAACAGCAAATACGTCACTTTCAACCAATCAGCTGTAGCGTCCGTAGAAGACATTGCAATGGTTCATATCATGAATAAAGGCCCGACGGAAGCAGTGAGAATGGGGAAACTTCAGCCTACCTAACTTTGAGCAAATGAGATTTTTTTCTCAAATTCCCAGCGAGTTTTATCTTATTTCGAGCCTTCAGCCTCCTCACTTTATGGTGATTCTGCTGGGGCTGGAATATGGTTGAATATTAAATGGTTTTAATTCTTATTATTCTTAGCCATTAATTTCAAAATCTCCAAGAACAGGTTAAGAATATCAAGATAGAGATTGATAGCACCAATGATATATTCTTCTGGTGAGAGCTTCTCCATTAACATGTGAGTATCAAAGATGATGAAACCAGCAAACAACAATGCCCCAACTCCAGCCATGACTGTCTGAACAGCCTCAACTTGGAAAAACATCTAAAAGAATTAAGTTAAAAGAATTATTTAAGAACAAGCAACATGCTGAATGGACCTACCTAATGATTAACATCAGATGAAAATAAGAAAAAAGTGACAATAATTGTACAAAAATTCAGAATGGAAAAATAAAGCTTGTGTGTTGAATAATGTAAAATGGTAAAAAGGAATGTCCCAAAATACGAGAATCACTTAAACCATTCAGACCCAAAAAACCTTTTGTTTTTGGCCCAAATTTGCCCAAAAAAATTTTCCTTAAAAATCTGGCTCCGTCACATTTTGGGCATTGTCATTTTGCATCATTGTGCAAAAAATCAGAAAATTATGAGTCAACATTGAGAAAAGCTACATTTTCTTATTTGGTTAAAGGGAATTTCCCCAAAATACGAAAATCCGTCTTTTAAGGCGAATAAGAATTTTCCAGGAAAAAAACACTTCAGCCATTCTTTAAAGAATCTTGCCCTTCATCTTTGTACAAAAAATCAGAAAAAAGTAATGACAGGATTTTGCACAGAGTCCAAAAAACCCTATTTTTAGGTAGTTTTTGGCCCAAATTTGCCCAAATATATTTTTTTTCGAAAATCCGGCTCCGTCACATTTTAGGCATTGCCATTTTGCATCATTGTGCAAAAAATCACAAAAAAATAACGAGTCAACATTGAGAAAAGCTATATTTTCTTATTTAGTTAAAGGGAATTTCCCCAAAATACGAAAATCCGTCTTTTAAGGCGAATAAGAATTTTCCAGGAAAAAAACACTTCAGCCATTCTTTAGAGAATCTTGCCCTCCATCTTTGTACAAAAAATCAGAAAAAAGTAATGACAGGATTTTGCACAAAGTCCAAAAAACCCTATTTTTAGGTAGTTTTTGGCCCAAATTTGCCCAAATAAATTTTTTCTCAAAAATCGGGCCCCGTCACGTTCTGGGCATTGCCATTTTGCATCATTGTGCAAAAAATCAGAAAAAACTAATGAGCCAATCCTGAGAAAAGCTGGTAACAGACGGACGGACGAACGAACGAACGGACGGACATGGGTTAATTTATAGAACCTCCTCCGGGGCACCCGGAGGTAGGTCCAAAAAGATGTAGCAAATATATACAGTGTCCTGGAAAAAGCAGATAAATATACAAATGAAAATTCCTAAATTCATTTATTTTGTTGAATCATCGAATAAAAAATAGGCAACAATTATGGGGGTTTTTACTTATATAAATTCCGCTCAGCTTTTTTCTGGAAACACTGCAATTTATTAGTACATAATAAAATGCATATAGTTGTTAGGAGAAATTGGCTGGCCAATTTTTAAGCATGAGATTGTTGAAAAGTTAAATGTATTCTCAAGCCTTATGGACGTTTACATATTAAGTTTACTCTCGGGTACCTAATAGCCGGGGGGTTTGGAATAAGCAGGGGGGGGGGGGTTGGAAAAAATCTCAAAATTTAATAAGCAGGGGGGGGTTGGAATAAAAATGTCCTGGGTGGAGAATGTTCGAAAAGGAGGCTGATACAGCAGAATTAGGGCAAAAGAGGGAACTTTCAAAAACATTTTCCAAAAAATTAATAAGCGGGGGGGGGGGGTTGGAATAAGAATGTCCTGGGTGGAAAATTTTCGAAAAATTAATTAGCGGGCCCCCCGGCTATTAGGTACCCGAGAGTAGATCAAGGAATAATGTTTTTTCATTCTTACTGTCATGAAACTGCATAAAATCAAGATCCATAACATTGAGAAAAGTCTGAAAGGGAAAAAAAAAGTGATTTAAATTGTTGTAATGTCTAGAATACTCTATTACTAATTGCAAAAGCTCATAAGGTACATTCATTACTGACTTTATAAAGCTGGCCTTATTAACCAGTAATCTGTGCAAATGAATATAATATTAGTGTTCAGTTTGAAGACGTTAGTTTAGTTTCTTCGCTTCAATGCAACGACTTCAATCCAATTCCGAGGGACCGCAAATGACGTTATTGCCCTATAACCTGGGCGGTTAATGATATTTCAGCCCTCTGAAGCCTGGCGCTTTAGTTTCCTCAGCGTGGGTATTACAATTTGAGTCACAAAACCTTTCAATATCGCCCGCCGATTGAACCTTTAATGAGTTACTTAATGTCCGCTATATGGATAATAATTGTGATTTTCTTTGCAAAAAATCAGTATTCGTCCATCATTTCTCAACACTTGTTGGTTGAATGATTGTTTGAAAAAGTTTAGCATAATTAATTTACGAAAAACAGGCAAAAATATATTGCCTATTTTAGCCAACAATTACAACTGACTGATGAAACTTACGATTCTTAATTAATTGAACGAGTTTGTAGATAATTTTGGGTAAAATTAATGAAGAATCGTAAGTTTCATCAGTCAGTTGTAATTGTTGGCTAAAATAGGCAATATATTGAGCTCAAAGAGCTTTATAATACAATGAAAATATAGTTACCCTGCTCCCCATGAGCTGAAATCACGTTTGGATTGGAAAGTGTATACAGTCAAGGCAATGACTGTAGCCATTGTAAGCCCAAAGGCTTGAAGGACAACCGCCGAATCATATAGGGTTACTAAAAATGAAAAAAGATTTTAATGAATGAAAATATTTACCACTGAAGTCATAATAATGCACTTTTTAACCAATAAGAATTAACTTTTTGAGGAGAATACTATTCAACAGAGTACACACTATTTTTAACCAATTCTGACGCCATGTCAGGGTGAAGAATGATAGCTATTCCTTAGCAAAATAAAAAAAAACGAAAAGGTATGTGTTATATGGTTTGCTCTAGATGACATTATTCGCAGGAAGAGTTCTAGACTATTCAAAACATTTGTATAAAATGTCAAACTTCAGGATAAAAAAATGGGATAAAAATTATATCTTATACCAATGAATCCTACAGTATATGCTTCAACCAATGTCTAAAAGAAAACAGAAATTTCAGATCAACAGTAGAAATTTGACTATGACAGAAAGTCAAAATAGTAAAGGAACCACTGTGAGTGAGTGAATTGCTCAGCAATAAATCCAAGCCCAGAATTCATCTTTTAAAGCTTAACACATCACCAGCATCAACTGCCTAGCAATCTGATACAACACTTTAATCTAGGATTTTGTTATGTTTGCATTTTTTTGAAACATGCTCTTAACAGCGACAAAAGAATGTCTATTTACTAAATAAAAAACTCAAATCTCATCAATAACTGAAAAAACAAAGGGGAATTCCAAATGTACGGTATTCCCCTAATTTGTGAATAGGGGTTTTCCCTTTATATTCATCTTATTTTAGCATACATTACTAAAAATATGTATTTTACAACTTACAAATGCAAAAAGTAAATAAAAATTGATCGGTGTTTGATTCTTGTATATATGTAATGCAATGATAAGTCCGAAGGAAGCAAAACAACCAAGGTACAGTAGATTCGGACTAAAAAATTAAAGATAAGATTCAGCAGATATCTATACGTGAGCGTGATCGTTAAAACAATCATTTGGAACACAAATTGTGATGATTTATTAATATTCATATTGTTTGTTTTCACTATTGATTGTCCCCTGGTGCCCATTGGGGTGTTATTAAGGGAGGGGATTGGAAAAGAATATCTCATCACAAATTGAGTAATTTGGCTAAGAATATTGATGGATGAATGTATTTATAAGCAAATAGTGAATAGTGAAAAATTAACGATCCAATTTTCAACAAAGTCCAAATATCCTTTTTTAATCTTTTTTGGCTGGAATTTGCACCCAATAATTTTTATTTCCAAAATCAGGCTCCATCATATTTTGGGCATTATCATTTTGCATCATTGTGTAAAAATTCAGAAAAAAACTAATGAGCCAATCCCGAGAAAACCTAATGAAATGACAGACGGACAGATGGACATACAAAGGTCAATTTATAGGACCCCCCCTTAAGGTAGGTCCAAAATCGTCACACAACAATAAAGTGAAGTAGGAACATTCATCTGCAAAGGCAATAAAGGAATAAAGGAATCAAAAAGAACCCATCTCCTTTTCTAAACCAGATTTTTTGGTTTTGAATAAACAGGGGAACCTAATTTACCAGGGGTTTGGAAATTGTACCTCTAAATACCCCCCCCCCAAAGCCCAAAGTAAGGTAATTATATACTAAAACGTGGCTGTTTAGAGCAAGATAAGGGACTATTCTTTTGTTTTTTTGACAACTGAAAATATTTTCAAAAATCAATGGACAGGTCCAAGATAAAATGTTAAATGTTATTAAAACAACATAAGTCTGTAAGGCTTGAAATCAGCTAGGTAGATCTTTTGAATTATAACCTACCTGGACTGAACAAATGCTTTTGCTGATTCATTGTACATAAACAATCCACCAACAGCAGTTGTCAAAAGAAGTTGTGCCGAAAGTATCCCATAGACCTTTCGAATAAATCCTAAAAAACAAAGTATTATTTTATTGAAGAATGAGTTCCATCGAAAAAGTAAAATTTGCCATTTCATAATGCACAGTATTATCTTTCAGTATTATAAAGCTAGTGAAATAATAACCACCTGTAATGGTTACTTCGAAGACCAAAACTCAATTTCTAAGTCAAAAAACGGCCAGTGACCAAAGTGCTTGGAATTTTCCCTGTAGGCCACTTATAGCAATAGACTAGATGATACTGATAAGTGGCTTATTTCTTTAAATAATATTTAATTATTCAATTATTTTTTAATTAATTTTATTTGTTTATTTAATTAGATATGAATGAAACACTATGTAGAAGGGAGTACTTTTGTTTAATTGCAGATTTTGATATAAACATCACATACGGGATATTTTATTTTGTATTGTTGGAATAGGAAAGAAATAAGAGGTAAATTAGGCCTAGCCTAAATTGTCAGCTGCAGTCGCGTTTAATTATAATACTCAGGCATAATAAGACCTTGCCATAATCTTAGTATATAAGACATAACATCATTATAATACCTTTAGAACATTCAATTCACGTACCAAAGTTTCCAGAGTCTCCTCAACAATTGAAAATGTCCCTCAACAAATTTTACTCTTAAAATCAGCCATAAATCTTAAATCTTATTACAATTTCCTTAGAAAAGTCACTGTTGCTTTGTTTCTTAATGACTATTTGATTAGACGTGCTCTACTGATTAAAAGACGGTGAAAGAATAGGTCTACCGGAACAAACTACCCTCCGCTCTTGGTCTACTTGTTGATTTAAATATTTCTATCCTAAATTTTAGACTGAAGTAGAATCATTTGCTAAAAAGAACTGTGCTTATTTAGAGATAATTCTAAATAAAAAAGACTTTTGGAAGTCACCGAGTGTCGTAACAGATCTCACAATTTTCTGAGTAGGAAGAACAGACTTTTTTATATCTGTGTTTGGACGCTTTCGCGAATGCATGTGATCGCATTTACGCGTTTCTTTCGTTGCAAAGATTTGTTCCTTTTGCGGTCTTAAAGCCTCTCTGGCGAGAGTAGCGTATTCACATCATTTGCTATCTATGCTTTGTGGTTATGTTAATTAAATGACTTTAAGAAGGTTCGGTGAAATGGTGGCCAAATTGCTCTCCATGTTTTGTCAGATAGTGCCAAGTTAGAGTCGTTGACGGTAATATAATAACCTAATATCTTATATATTAAGAGGTTTTAGTGAATCTCCAAAGTCATTTGATTTGAGTCAATGAAGGACGTACCGTGAGTGGTCCTAAATCCAACGGGTACATAATGCATAAAACATAATGCATATTGCATAATACATAATGCATAATGTTTGAAAAATGTCAATTTTAGAGGCTGCAGCAATAGTGGGGGGCGTACAGGCCTTCGTAATACCGATATACCGATCACTTTTTCTCTCAATTACCGATATACCGATAAATTTTTCGTTCAAATACCGGTACCGATCAATTTTTCCCAATTTTTCAGGTACTTATCTCCCGGAGGGGGTACTTAGGCAAATATGGGTGCTGGGTATGCGTGGACGATAAAGGTTGGGTTTGTCACCATCCAAAGTCTCTATGACGATTACCAAACAGTAGCGTGGTGGGTAGATCAAGGATGGGCAGGCAAAAGTAGAATTTTGGCTTAAGGCGCCTTGTATGCTTATTCTGGCGCCAAATTTTTTGGTTGCATTCGTATACCAAAAGTTGAAGTTAAAATTCAGGTCATTTTTAGAAACATTTAGGAAATGGGAGCGAAGCGAGCAAGAAAAAATTGCGACATTGCTCATTGAGATGGATTGAGTAAAGCCAATTACAGTATAATGACATTGAACAAAATTTTTGACAAAAAAAGAACAAAAAACACAACCATGGTCATGCTTCTCTATTAGTCAGTGGAAAAAGTTAACTCTGTTTGACGCGAGCCAAATTTTTTTCCAAAACAGAGCATAAATTTGACCAAAAGTTTAGCAAGATGCTAAAAATTGAATAAGAGAACGGAAAACCATCAAGGAACCTCGAACTTTCATCGAAAATGGGAGCTTATCGAGTGATAGAATGTCGAATAGTAGAAAGTAACGGATAAAGATATAAATTTAATACTATCTCTAGATCCAAAAATGGAAGGAAGCTAGTGCGTGCGAATGAAGCAAGAAAAAATTTGTGAGTTTTTGTTTTGAATATTGTTTTCACCAAATTGGTCGTGGGGCGCAGTTAGATCTCCCTTCAAAAATCGTCTTATAACTTAATTGCGAGCGAAGGGAGCAAAAAAAAAAAATTTTCAAGTTATTTCTGGTCTTTGGGGGCAATTTAAAGCGCATTTTTAGGGTAATTTTAAGAGTTGGGCGTTCAAAACTCCACTTGGGGAGGCGTAGCCCCCTGCCAAAACGCCAAAATGGATCTTTTAGAGAGCATCAACTGTATTCACGGCAGGAAAATGTGTCAAGCAGACCCCTGGCTGAGACTCTTGCCTTATCAAAATTGCAGACATGATTCTTAAAATTGGCGTCCCCGAGTGTTCCTTATAATTTGTACTAATTTACGTGTGAGTGCTTAGAACATATCGTTCATATATTCACATGGAAAAGGAGGCTTTAGCCATTTGGAAAATTTTTGAAAGTCATCCGTAACCATATTTATCCGCATAAACCCTAAAAAAGCGATGAGAATTTGATACTTATGAAGAAGAATTCGAACAGGCTAGTGCGAGCGAAGTGAGCAAAAAAATTGAGATATACTCTTTTAAATATTGTGTATTCACCAAATTGGTGAACACAAGTTGTGTATTGCGAGCGAAGCGAGCGAAAAAAATTGCAAGATTTTAAAATTTATTCCACCAAAATTGGTTTTGGAGCGCAATGGCTCATGATCTTTGATACCAAGGAGGTGGTTGATACTGATAGTTGACCAAAAATACCGAAATACCGACATAAAAAAGGGTCTTTTACCGGTACCGAGATGGTCTTAAAATACCGATTACCGATCAATTTTTTCCTCTAATACCGATTTACTGATCTAAATAAAGGTTAATACTGATGTACCGATTGATATCCCGTACGCCCCCCCGCAATAAGCAGAATTTGAAAGATAATACTTTCAAAAAAATATATATACCATTTATATACTACCAGAAATTAAAGGGTAGAAAGCTGTAAATTTGAATTTTGGATGATAAAGAAATTCCATGATCCACTGGAAATGCTTGTCGCCATTTTGATTTTCATAGTTGTATTTTACAGAACGTGTGTAGAAAAAAACACCAAAATATCTCCTCTGTATATTACTTTTCTAACTCGAAAACGTATATTTTATAGCAAGATCTTTATTCTGGGTTTTCTCAGAGATCTTTTCGAACGAACAATATTGATAATAAATTTCGACGGGTTTTCCCTCTTACGCGAAAACTAGATCAAAGAAAATAGACTTCGAATCTTTTTACATTCAAATGTTTGTGTGTTTACCTTTTTTGAGAAAGAAAGAAGGGGAAATCTTTCTGATCTGTTGCATTTTCTTTTATTTATGCTGAGGAAAAACCTCAGTTTTATGATTCAAATGTTTTCTCTTTCGTTCGGATTTGAAAAGTAAATATCATGTCTGGGGAAATCCCTCTGATTGGAATGTTTACTTAAGAAACTCCGAAACTCTTCTAAAGAGGTTTTCGCAGTTTTTGCCTCTACAAAGGAGTAGACGGTCTCTTTTAAGGGCCGATAAATGACTGATAAAAATTTACCAATAGGCCGCAATGAGTTTAGTAAATTTAGCTGCTGCTGCAAAGCCTGGAGTCCCAGACCGACCCGATTGTCTAGTCAACTTCTTTTTTCAAGAATTTTTTGATGTAATTGTCCTAAAAATCACTAACAAGCGGCCTGGATCGGTCTAACAAGTGGTCAGGACTGGTCTAATGAGCGGCCACGAGCGTCTAGAAGTGGTCAGGACTGTTAGAGATCACATTTCTAGAAGGTCTGAAGGTCGATCTAAAACAAAAATTTGACCGCTACTGGGACACTCATAATACTGGACCAAGACCGGACTGATTTTCAGGTAGTTTAAATTGCTTGGGAAGTCACATATATACAAAACATATTTTTTTATTACAAAATTGTTAACGTTTTAAACACAAGCAACGAATTCAGAATAATAGAGGTAATTACTTTTACAACTTTTTTCACATTAATTGACATCTTGACATTTTAGTCATCTTGTTAGATGTTTTGTTTCAAGAGTTCTTGCAATATAGTTTATTTTTCAACTTGGCAGTTAGTCACACTAGGAAATCAAGCTTTCAAAAAAAAAACATCAGTCATCTACAGGATGTATTTGCAACAACAAGGATGAGAGTTACCTGAATCAATTTCAAGATCCCAAGACAATCAATCAAAACTTGAAAACTTAAAATGAGACAAAATGACAGATTGCAAACATGCAGCAGCCAGAATATCAACCAACCAAATTGTCATTCAATTCCCCGAGACAGCGCTTCGATTTTTAAGGCCTTGTTTATACGCTGAAGTAAAAATAATTCCGCACATGTAAATGGGTCATTGTTTGATGTCCGGCAAAATTTCTGGGAAAGAGCCTATCCGGCGGTGCACGGATCTAGGTGGGTTCCGTCCTCCTCGTAGATCTTTTTCTTGGGAAGTTGATCTTGAAATTAGTTTTCAAGGTTGGCTTGGCTCAAACTTTTTCATCTATGGCCCAAATTTTAGGCAACTTCTCATAGTTTTTGAAAATGTTACTTTCATTAAAAAGCGCCAGGTTATTTTTTCATGAATCCCTTTAGAAGTTTTGCGGCGCATTTTTTTGCTTGAGAGTCAAGTAAACGATATAGCGCTTTCACTGCATTAATCTTTGATACGCATTCAAAGGGTCAAATTGAAACTATTTTGGTGGCAATCAAAACTAACTCATCTTGTAGAGCTTCAAAAAAGAAAAAAAATGAGGGGTCATACACCTCCTAATGATAAGCGGTTCCAGAGATATTGAGATTTTGGTTCCGCTAAAATAGCACCTTTTTAGACATTTGAGGTTGACAATTTAGCCCAGAAATGGCATAAAAAATGGCACCAAAATATACACTTTTTGATGGTTTTTCAAATTTCAAAATATCCAAGTAAAAAAATCCAGATATCTTCATTTTGACTGCAGACTTTTATCGAATTCTTTTTGTAATGACTTGCTAACACTTCAAGGAATAAATGACAAGACATTTTTTTGAAAAAGAAGACATTGCATTGCAAAAAACAATAAAAACGTTATAAAGCGGAAGTTAAAATTGATGAACCTACCTATCTTTGTAATCAAAGCGCTGCAGAGGAAAAATTCCCCATGGCATATAAATAACTGTTTTAGGCTAAAAAAGGGTCAAATTTTTCAGTGGTACCAGTCTCTATATAATTCTAGTCCTCATTTTCAGGCTGAAAATGCTTGCCAAAGTACGAAAAGTAAAAAATAATAACTTTAATGAAAGAATTAATTTCAGAGAGTAGCACCATTGGATTTCTCAGGTATTTTCTGATAAATATGGAAAGTTTCACTGTCTGAACATTTTTTCCTCTGCAGCTGTTTGAAATCAAAGATGAGTTGTGAATTTTTTTGTGTCCCGCAGATCTAATTTTTCTAAAAATGGCCTTTAGTTGGAACAAATTTTTAGACAAAAGTGTAGAATATTACACCTGCATATTATATATGGTTGGAAAGCTAAAAGAAAGCTCTAAATTACTCAAAAATAATTAATTTTATAGCTCAACTACAAAAAGAACAATTGCTTGTCAAAGTTAGATCTAAAATTGAAGATTTTCATGAGCGTCAAATAAAAAACAAGCAAACCCGGAATGGCTAGCTAGTGTGACTAACTGCTTGGAGAGGGAATCTTTGTAAACATAGAATTTTTTTTCATAGCAGTCATTTGGGGGTCGGATTTAGACAGGGCTGTCGGATTTAGGACCACTCACGGTATTAAAAATCTTTCGCATTTGACGTCACTCGCTCGACAAGTTACACACTCGTTATTTGTTAACAGAACTTTTTTCAAAGAGGACGTCCTGTTGAATAATTATGTAGTCCAGCCATAAAAAGAATGATAGAGCCATGCATAATTACTGTATCATGCATATTGTAATAATTATGCATGGTTTTATCATTGTTTTTCTGCTGGACTACATAATTATTCAACAGGGTGGCCTCTTTGAAAAAAGGTCTATCCCATTGGGCGATAGGTGGTTAGGGGGCGGGCGTTCTCTAATTTTCCAATCGGTGTCTGGTCATTACGAATGAAAACAAACAGTTAAAAAGGGCGCACTATCAGTGAAACTTTTCGTGATATGTTATGACAGAAAGTATGATTAATAAACTTGGTGGGAGTTATCAAAACAAATTTGTTGTGAAAATACAGGCCAGATATCAACAGTCCCATTTTTCGACCAATTCTCCAAAGTTTAGATGTTAGAGCAGTTGACCGCCAGTTTTCAGAGTATGGCAGAAATCATCGAGATCTTCGAGGGCAAATTTTGATATAATATCTACAGTTCAGGGGCAAAATCATTGAAAACTGGCTATATTTACCTGTTTTTCTGGCTTTTTTTGTGGTGGGAAAGAGATCTTAGGGGCAGAGTTTTATGTTGAAAATTTTTCTTGGGGACAACCATGACATGCTCTGAAAACTGGGTTGACATGATAGATAGATAGATAGATAAATGTATTTACCGGTTTATACTTTACTGTTGAATATATACAGGGTGACAGATAAAATATGTACATGTCTCTTTTGACGATGCAAATAAAATGTTAGCTCAAGTTATGTACTAATAATACTATGTACTGATGAAAATAAGTAAAGTAGGGCGATTTGCGCTAAATCTGTACCGTGTCCCGTCCGAAATCATGAAAAATAAAGTTTATCTTTTAAGGTGGGCATCGCAAATAACTTGTGTTCGCGTAGTCCGACCGGCTGATGATTTTTCCTAATTTTCCAACTTTTTTGAGTCGGAAAGTCGGAAAAACGTATAATATAGTCCCAGCTTTATTCCACTTTTAATGAACCTTCCTATACCTTTTGTCCTTCAGAAAAGCAAAAACATTAGCCTTAATCCTTTGCTTGCAGCTCCTGTAGCCAGTAGTGTGACCCCCTGTATTATTCATTTTAATAGACCTTTTGTTAAAGAGGCAGCCATATTGAATAATTATGTACTCCAGCATAAAAACAATTATACAGCCATGCATAATTACTGTATCATGCATATTCTAAAAATTATGCATGGCTGTATCATTGTTTTTATGCTGGAGTACATAATTATTCAACATGGCTGCCTCTTTAAAAAAAAGTCTATTCTCCCTCGTGGTTTTTCAATTAGAGATACCACTTTTCTCGCCGCCATCTTGAATTTATGTCACTTTCGCTTTCTCTAGTCCAATAAGACACGGCGATTTGAGTCACGTGAGTCAAATCGCGTGTCTTATTGGACTAGAGAAAGTGAAGGTGAAATCGCACGATCTGATTGGATGAAAAAATTATTGTGTGAACTGGGGCTGAATATAATTCTCATTTTAAATTCAAGATGGCGGCAAGAAAAGTACGTCTTTTTGCTTTGGAAAAAATGTTGTAAATTCTGGTTGATTTTAAGGTTTTTTCCTCTCTTCTCTCATTTACTTTGATGAATAATACAGGGGGTCACACTACTGGCTACAGGAGCTGCAAGCAAAGGATTAAGGATAATGTTTTTGCTTCTTCAATGACGCATGCAAAATGTTGTTGTGATTAGGGTATCTTTTCGTTGAAAGCATGCTAATTAGTTTTTTAGTGATTACTATATCGTTAAAGTTTTCTTTTCAAATATAAGTAATAACACTTCACATTTCTCATATTATATTAACAATCTGTGACGTGATAGGGAGAGTACAATTTGATGATTGATTGATAACTTTGGTATGTATTTGTTTATGTTTGATTTTTTATTTCGAAGACCAGCCTACAGCTATGTCGAAATTAGAAGACGCATTTCGATATTAGACCATCCTACGATAGTAGTCAGTGAATGAGAAAACGGAAGGGAAACACACGAAGAATAGTTCAGAGAACCAGTGGACTCGGAGAGTAACCTAAAAGACCCGACGATCTCATTCGAACGGAATCAACGATCGAACCAGTCGAACCAAATCCAACGCAATCGACCGATTGAAATTCGATTGTCGAACGCAATCGAATCTCAATCGAACGTCAAAATTCTGGGTAATATTCAATTGGATCGATTATTGTTCGACTGGTTCGATCGTCGATTCCGTTTGATTGAGATCGTCTGGCTTTATTCTTGATCTTGCAGCTTCCCAACATCCAAGCTCTCAAACATCACAAGCCAAATGAAATTACTTTCGATTTCCCATAGAAATTATGCGATGAACAAGCCGGGGGTCAATGAATCGATGATCGAACGCAATCAAACGCAATCGAACATCAATCGAACGCAATCGAATATCAATCGAATCTGAATAATGCGATAATATTCGATTGAGATTTGACTGCGTTCGACAATCGAATTTCAATCGGTCGATTGCGTTCGATTTGGTTCGACTGGTTCGATCGTCGATTCCGTTCGATTGAGATCGTCTGGAAATGACGATATGAAAATAAAATCAGAGACCTTACCTAGCCTGAGTGATACTTTACTCTGAACAAAGGTATCACTGAAGACTTCTGGGGTCTCCTTTCTCTCTTTTAGTGCGTCCATATTGAGTGAAAAATCCATGTCTAATCTTTAAATTGAAGTTTTCTTCATTCACTTCACCTGTTCACCACATTCACGAAAAGCTGAAAAGTGAAAGTTTGCAGAAAAAAAAACTGGTGGGCATTCCTGTTTGTTTTTTTTACCTATCAAATTTACTGACCGAAAAGCCTACCTTAAACATGAAGGGTTTCTTTTAAATTCTACGTCTGGTATATTATGACTATCGGTCTGCAAATTACCATAAAAAGAATTACGTAATTATTGTGATAGATAAACATACTCGTAAAGCGCACTAGACTCAACTCGGAAATAACTTCCTTTTGACTTTCGTTAAGGTGGGATGATTTTTAGAGGGGCTAGTTCTTAAGTCGCTACCTTAATTCAAAAGGGGCCTAAGTCCAGGTACCGCCCAGTTCAAAAGGGGCCTAAGTCCATTTTTATGAAATTTGAGATCTTTAGTTTTTCTCAATCTCTGGCTCATTTGCTCTCTTTTGATCTACATAACAAGTAGTTTTTAAAGTTAAAAAGGTTCAAAACTTCATACTGAAGCTCTGATAAAAGTGATGTTTAATTCAAAAGAGGCCTAAGTCCATCATCTTTTTACAATTAAGGGCCTAAGTCCATCAACTTTTTACAATAAAAAGGCCTAAGTCCACCAAAATAAGTTTGTTAAGTTTTGAAGAGGCCTAAGTCCAATTGAATTGCAAATGGGCCTAAGTCCATGCATCCTAAAAAGTTTAATTGAGTTTTTCTTTATTTTACTGAGATTGTCTTTTCTCTTTATCTTGAATCTAGGTGTAAGTGGTTTTATTTTGGAGTGTCATATGTGCAGGTTTTGAACTCTAAAAGGCAGAAATTAACCCTCACACGTTTTTCAAAATTCATGTTTAATTCAAAAAAGGCCTAAGTCCACTCTGCAAGATTTACTAAGATGCACCTGCTACATACAAAAATATATTCCTTTCAAACGAATGCCTTTTCATTGGAAAAACAACTTATAGCTATGGCTTTCAGAAAACATTTACTTCAAAGCTTTACCATCAAAAATGGTTTCAGAATCAAGGAAAAACTTTAATTGCAATTTTCTCAAAATGACCCAAATGGACTTAGGCCCCTTTTGAATTAAGGCTCGCAGGACTTAGGCCCCTTTTGAATTAAGGTAGCGAAGTGTACTTTTGAAAGATGTCCAGAGGAAAACCTGACAAAGCCATTCCAATTTTTGATTTCGTTTTCCTTTTTTTTAGTTTTTTAGTGGACCTCTTACACAACATAGCTATCTCCTCGTTGTTCTAAGATTTGAGAAGTGTGGGTATGTAGGTATAGGTGAGAGGAGGAGATAGCTATGTTGTGTAGAATTTTCTGCGTGAGGACTATTATTTTCCTCAGTCAGATGGTTGATTTTCAAGGGCCTTCAGTTTAACAGTTTAGGCGCAGGGTTGGCAGACAGTATCATACGATATCATCTACCAGGACGCAAGTGAAATTTTTCAATCTGCGGACCTAGACGGGGGTTCAGTTATTATCAGTTTATAGGGTTAGGGTTAGAGCTCAAGTCAAGAGTCAAAATATATAGGTCTTTTTCTGCTATCTTTCTCAAAGATTGGGCCATTCCAGTTTTTATTCGTTACCCCCCAATGGACGACATGGAATTTCCGTAGCAAATTGCTTTCAAGAAAGTCCGGAATTTCTGTAACAAATTTACAAAATACCTATCAAAACAGTGGAATTCCGTTACTGTAACCTAAAAAAATCATGGAATTCCAATACTTTAATGCAAAATTAAGTAAAATTCATGGAATTCCGATACTTTCTCTTTTAAAGTTTGCCTGGAATTCCGTGCCAAAATTTATTTCAAAAATTGATGTCATCCATTAGGGGGTAATTTTTTTTTTCTGGAATGACCCATTATAGCTAAGAACTAGGTCTAGCCAACTCCGTTTTGTACAATCTGGAGAGAGTGTTTTGATAACAGGCAGTTACATCAAAATGCTTCGAAAATGTCAATATGAAAATTGCGTAATCAGAGAACGTATGTCTCGCTCATTATAAAAAGGCCGAGACAAACTTTCAATAATTCAGTCTGGGAAATCCTCTCAATTGCACGCTTATGTTCCGAGGCCGTAAGCGCGCAATTACACGCTTATCGAAATTGTTCTGAAACGGGCGGTAAGCGTTAAGCAAGATTGACGGGTGACAGCTTTTGCGGTAAGCGTGTAATTGCACGCTTTAAAATTTCCTATATTTTTGACACGTAATTCCTTTCGAAAGCTCTGTTGAATTTCAAAAGCCTAGGCAGTTTTACTCAAAATTTATCGTAGAAGAAGATTCCGTAAAAATGGATTGCCCGTTAAACCATACCTTCGCCCGAATTAGAGAATTCTGAACCCCTTGAAATCCCTAAGCAATTTCAACCGGGGCGGGAGTGGGTGTAAATTATAACCATGCAATTACGCGCTTACGCCCTCGGAACATACATAAGCGTGCAATTGAGAGGATTTCCCAGACTGTAATTGGATTGTATGTAACATCAAGCAGCATCGAGTTAAGTCTCTTTGTTAAGTCACCAGGGGGTAAATAAAACAGACCTTGATACATTTATCGTTCGTTTCAACTCGACGATTCGTTTAAAACTCAGCCTCCTATCCTAAATATTTGGGGTAGGTAAGGGGCCATCGACTTTCGATTTTCAAATTTTTTAACGGCATTTGGCCGTTAAGGCTCTGACCCCTCCCCCCCTCGACGGCCATCAAATTACCTAAAGTTAAAAAATTGTCAAAAATCGATGAAACTCTAAATTTTCTCCTTCACTTTCATCGTTGTTTCGTCAGCCATCTTTAATTTCGCTACGGCTTCGCTCAGTTTACATTTAAAAAATAACGGAGATAATTGCTAAACTTTTTTCCGAAAGTTGCGCCAATTAATTATCTCTGTAATCATAATCAAAAGAATACACAGTGATCTGGAGTTGAAAGTATGAAAAATCGGGAAAACTTTGACTCGTTTTTTTTAATAACTCGAGTTTTAATAATATTCGAATGAAGATGGAAATTTGTGTATACAGTGCAATTGATGTATGAAATAGACTAAAATCTAAAATTTCCGAAAACTATAATAAGGTTTCTTGAAACAGAGCACTTTCGTTTTCTCGGGACTGTAGTGGTGCTACAGACCTAAATTTTGACTGTGGGACCAGATCATAAATACAATAAGGATAAAAACAAAAGGTTTTATCAATATTTTGAATCCAATAGCAGATCGCTGTGATAGCGGCATTTGAAAGAAAAAAGACTGGCCGTTTGCAAAATTCAAGGGTTGCGCGGACCGTCTAAACAAAAGGAACACGAGACATAAACATCGGGTCGTTTGTTTTGGTTAAAACTATTCTAAAAAATAGCGAAGTGAATACTTTAGCTATGCGACTTTAACAGATCTTAGTTGATAAAAGGAGGAAAAGGAATATGGAAAGTAACATTTGTATGGAATAAACGTCTCAAAAATCGATATTTTCTGGTGAAAAGAATTGATATGTTGTGAGTTGACCCCTAAAGAGATTTTCGACCTTCCCTTAACGGCAACATGGTTGACCCCTCCCCCCCTTAACGGCAAAATACCGTTAAAAAATTCGAAAATAAGAAATTCATACTTTTCCAACCCTGCGAATCTTTAAAAAAGAAGCAAACAATAAAATATAATTACCCTTTCCAAATAAACCTCTTCGATGGGGAGCGTAGTCTACTCTGACGTAATTATAAAATTTATGTGAAGGGAGTTTGACAAATGCTTTTAATGCTTCTGCTCTCTGTGTATTTACATTCGTTGTAATGTAATGTTGTTTGGGGAATTATGAAGTTCTCTGGAATTTCGATTGCATTTATTCAGGTTGATTTTTTATGACTTCTAATGGTACTTTTTCTAACGAGTTTGATTACTCTGTTCTCACACTTATGTCTTTTTATTTTGCGTCCTTTTCCGTGATTACTTAATTATTTATATTTTTATAAGACAGGTAAGAAGGCATATTGATGTAAATGACAGGGTAATATCACATCTCTTCAAAGTCAGTCATATCATTCCCGTAAGTTTGTCTAATATCGACATCCCTCGTCTAATTCCGACACCCTTTTTTAGAGACAGGAATGATATGAAAGCTTGAATCACTGATTGAAAAAGGATTATTCCTCCCTGACCACTAAGCAAAGAAAAACAGTTTCAACCTTTCTACAGATTTCAGCTCATAAAAAGGGGTGTCAAAATTAGAGGAGGGATGTCGACATTACAACACGTTGCGGTCCTATTTACAAAGGTGGGGACCAAGGCGAAGCCCAAAATTATTGGCCAGTGTCACTAACCTCGCACATAATGAAAACCTTTGAAAAGATTGCGAAAAAACATTGTTAAAATTATCTAGATCTAGAAGAGAATAACATTTTTAATGACTCTCAACATGGCTTTCGACAAGGTAGATATCTTGTTTGAGTCAACTCTTTTATCATTATGATACAATACTGTCATACCTTGAGAGAGGTATTAATGCCGACACAATCTATTTGGACTTAAGTAAGGCATTCGACAAAGTTGATCATGCAATTTTGCTACATAAATTGTCCCAGCTCGGGATCAAAGGAAAGCTATTGTGATGGATTGAATTGTTTTTGAAAGGCAATTTTTTCATTTCTTGACATATACTCAAGTCTTAGGGGGTACCAATCACAGGGGGTACCTACTAATGTCTGTTGTTTAGGGTAACTAAAATTCAGGGGGTACCTAAACTCCTAGTCCATGCCATGCTTGAAGAGTACGCAAAGCAATTCTAGCTTTACGATAGTGCCGCGGATCATCAGCAGTGAGGCTGGAACTTCGATTTTTGAGGATTACGATTTTACCAGCTTTTTAGCAATTTTTGCCTCGCTAACCCAAATCTTGCAACCTCTTTACCATAAAGGAAGATCGAAATTAGAGTTTTTCAGCGTTCCGAAAAAAACGCAAAGCAAAAATTTTTTATCTTCACAGGATCGATTCTCAACAACAAAATACATCTTTTGGTCTTTGGGTTTGTTTCTGATGTTTTTCCTTCAAAGCCCCTCGAGCGCCCGAGAAAAAAATGATTAGCTCGCATTCTCGCGCAGGCGAATAAAGATGAGGCGGCAATCTTGCACTGGGGGTGCTACTTAGTTTCCGCCCTATCTTGCGCCCATAATAGAATGGTCAAAATAAGGGGGTATTCAAAATGATAAACAATGTCGTTCTGTAAGTGTTTATTTTCTAAGAGTTACAAACTATATATAGTATATTGAATATTATTAACTTATTTATTTAAGTATTTATAAGCCCAAATTTAAATATCTGGTTAAATAAAAAACAAATGATATCAGTTCTGTTTTTCCTCAAACCCCCGGGAAAAGTTTTTTGGCCGACTTAGCTATTTTACAAATTTCGGAAAAGAACTCCCATAGGAATTCCGATACAAAACCCTATTGGTTCATTTCGGAACGGCTTCAAGAAAGTCATAATGGCAGATAATTTTAAAAGTTTCTGAGGAAATGTGTGGAATTTATCGATGTTGATGGCTTGTTGATTCTTTAAAGAAAAAAGATAACAGGTATAGCTTTTTCTAATCCTGGAATTATCCCTTTATTTTCATTCCTAGAACTTTTGCAAAAAAAAGCAAAAATAGAAAAGTTGTATTTTTTACTGCTCTATTCACATACTGAATTTGAAAGATCTTCTATGTGGCGTTTTTTGGCAAACTTCTAAAAACTAATTTTTGTCTCGCTTTTGCAGGACTTTAGCGTACGTGCTTGCGTGCAGCATAGGGTACAAAGTCCAAATATGTGTTTCCTGTAATTTTTGTATGAAGAGTTAGGTCTATACTGTCAGAAAATCAGGATAAAAGATAGGAAAGTAGAAAATAGGGGGAAAATAAGAGAGGATGCATCCTGGTGGATGATATCGTTTGCCAACCCTTAAGCAGAGGTTTACCGTGCCCATAAGAGAGGGAGATTTTTCCCTGCAATGCAGGTTCAGTCTGATTGGCCAGATTTTGTGCGCATTACTTAGCAGTCTTTTGCCCGCATTTTGATAATTTCAATGTGTGCGCATAATTTATGGATAAAGCTGACTCTAGAGAAAAAAGAAAAAAAAAAAAATGAAAACATAGATTCATTTAGAAACAAAATGGCTGTTGACTGGAAGTCTAGATACATGTGGCTGATGTTTTGATGTGGTTTTTAGTAGTTTCGAAAGTTTTTAGAGGTTAGAGTTTTTATGGTAAGTTGATTATGTGTGTTTGCCTGGGTTTCCAAAGTTCAGGAAGCTAGTCAACAAGGGCTCACACACAGACTGTTTTAACATTTTGTGTCAGACTAATCAACCTGCACGCCAAGCTCTATAATCTTAGAACTTTGTGAGGTGAGGTATTATTTGCTTTTTCTAAGTATGAGCTTGGATTCCCAGGTTAAAAGTCGAAAGTGAAAACGTACCATTTTTTACTCTTTAGGCCTTGTTAGGGATCTTCTCAAAAATATAATCGATTTTCGATTATCAAGTTCGATTAATGATTCGACTATTTAATCGAATAGCTGCCGTCGTTTAGTCGAATAGGTTCGACTATTTAATCTCCTATATTCGATTATTTAATCTCCTTTATTCGATTATTTAATCCTTGTATTCGATTAATTAATCCTTTTTTGCTTATATCTTAGGGATCCTCTCAAAAATACCGAATTTCGGTAAATTGGTTTTCGGTTAAACTCGGCTGTTTGTTTTGGACAATTTTCCCACCCATCGCAAGTGAAGAGGATAAAAAATGCTAAAAAATGATATATAAAAAAGTACAGGTTGTAATCCAATTTTCATCGATATTTTTGCCTTGAAGTTATATCTTTTTTCAACGTCAATTTTAACTTCACGTTTCAATGGAAGCGCAATTTCGAAAAAGAAATCCCTTTATTTTACAAATCATCGACACATATCTACTCATTCTCTTTAGCATTTTTTACCTCCAAAATAAATAAAACTTACTGGTTATCCTTGGGAGTTTTTGATATCCAAAAATGAATCACCATTGATAAAAACAAAGTTTAGATAAATAAAGGCTCCCATCGAAAACTAAATTTCGAAGGGAGGAAAGTCTGTAGTGAAAACTGAAGCAAACAAAGCATTCCATTTCCATACATACATACCTCTTACAACCATATCTCAATGTAATAAATGTTATAACTTTCTGTTTCAAAGTCTTTTCAAAATACAAAATATGAATAAAATCACAATATTTTAGGTTTAATTTTTAGAAAATGTTTTCTTCTCAAAACCAAACTCACAAATGAATTCAATGTTTTGATTGCAACATTTTCGAATCTTTCGAATGCGTGACGCAATTTGATTGGCAAAAAATAGAACTCACGCGAAAAACAATGCAACGACTTCATTTTTTAGATGAGAAAAAGTGCAACAACATCAATAATTCTGCGCGATGATTCGATCTCTTATCTAGCCATTAAAAAAAACCTGGATGTAAAATTCGAATCCATTTTTGCAAACAGAATAATAGAGCATGACGTAACTTGTAAGAAAAAAATGTTGCATTGACCAATCAAAATGCCATGATTGACTTTTGCGAACAGAACAATAGAGCAAAAGATTGTTTTCTTCCTGCTTTTATATGACGTAATGACGTATTCTTGATCTTGTGAGTGCTCTCCCTTTTATCCTTTTATCTTTTTTTTGTTTTGCCCTTTTTGATTTGAACATGAACACAGCGATGGAGTGCTATTTTCGAATCGAAAAACAATAACAAAGACATAAGAAGCAACTGTGTTGAGAGGTTGATCACAGAGGAAAGTGTGTGGAAATTAAAAAGATAGAAAAAGAAAGAAGTACTTTATCGTGGAGAGATCGTGGAATTGTTATCCAAACATTAAGAAACTTAAAGATGATGCGATAATGTGATTCACAAAAGGATTATTCTATCATTTCATAATTTATGATGCCCCTTGGTAGATCAAAAATCCTTAAAGGTAAGAAGAATTATGCAGTCATTGGTTGATTTGACTACGGCTTTTTGAAAATATTTTTTCTTTTGTCTTTCAAATCCACAGTAGACAAAGGCTTGTTTGCGCTGTTTTCGATCTACGTAAGAAAAAATAACCGATATTCGACTATCTTTTGGAAAAAATTCGATTATATTTTGGAATCAAAAGGATTAATTAATCGAATCATAAGATCAAATAGTCGAACCGAGGGGACTAAATAATCGAACTGAGGGGACTAAATAATCGAACTGAGGTGACTAAATAATCGAATTTCGATTGTTAAATAATCGAAGTACTTCGATTCTTTAAGCGAATTTTTCGCTTAAATTCGATTATTTAAGCGAATTTATTTTTGAGAAGATCCCTTACACAATCAGTACAGACCTAACTCTTCAAACAAAATTTACACAAAACGCATATTTGTACTTTGTACCCAATGCTGCACACAGTCCCCTAAAGGCTAAAGTCCCGCAAAAGTCTGCCACTTAGAAGATCTTTCAACTTACAACTTTTGTATTTTTACTTTTTTTGCAAAAGTTTGAGAAATGAAAATAAGGGATAGGAATAGGATAATGATAATTGAATACTATCCACCACTGATGATCTGTGGCACTCTTTTAAAGCTAGAATCACTTTGCGTACTTGAGGAAATGATTGACAGATTAAAAAAAAAAATTCATCCGCAAGGAAGTTGGTGGGTGTTCTGTGGGGGTCAGTCTAGACGTCTTACCTAGACCTTAACAGGATTTTGGCATGAGACATGAAACTTAAGCCAGACAAGGCTATCATGAAAAACATTTAAAAAAATTTAAATCGAAGTTGTCAACAGTTCTACTTTTGGTCTGCTCTCAATGGTCTTAAAGTTAGTTTAATGACTAGCCAGTACAGAATTTTTCCAAATTCAAATTTCCTCATTTTTATGTGGCTTTCAGAGAGTGCAAATGTTTAGAATTAGGAAATTTGGATGTTGATATTTTGGGATGGAATCACTCTTGACAAGTATGAACTTTTCATGATAACTACGGCTTTTTATGATAGCCATGCAATGATTTCAAGTTTCATTTTATATATTGGTATTCCTTTAAACCATCAGCATAACATGGCATTTCAAAATAGCCTGAACGTTGCAGCGTTTTCATTCTTTCTAGTTTAGCACACGGACTAGTAAAATCAATAAAAAAATAAAACTAAGCACTCCAACAATAAACCCATCTACTATCAGCATATTCTGGTGCTAAGTTTTGTAATGTTTTTGGTGTCATCATGTAACGTTTTCACCGCTAATTTATTGTGGAATCAAAAATTGTATTGCCTCTAGCGAAAGATCTCTGCAAACAGTATATGAAGATGATACTTTTCCAAAACACTTTCAAACTTATTTTCCAACTAGGAATACTCTGCTTTAGATATTAACAAGCTATCATCTAAATATTGAAAGTGTAAATTTTAATCAATGTAAGTAAACTTTTTTGGTCTTTGAATAGATTAACCCCACTGATACTTGTCACTGCTAGTGCTTGAGCAGAGAAAATACTCAAGCAAGATAATAATGTTATTTCTATCTCTTTATTTTTATTGTATATTCTCTATCTAAGCTCAAACATTAATACAATTTAAAATGACAGCAGCAGATGATGATGATTCACAATTGCAAGCTTTGAAAGGTTAGAATTGTAAATTTTCAAAAATTGATGTAAGTATGTTTGACTTGATTGACCATCTGTTATTCTTTATCACTGACTATTCTTTAGCATTCCTTTCTAATATTATTTTCCAATTGTTGATGTTTTTGAGGACTTGATGATATTTTTTACTCCCCAGCCTCTGTTTTACAAGAAGCTAGATTAATTTTTTTTTGAATCTTTTCAGGATTTGCTGATGCAGAAGAAAAAGAAATAGTCGAGAAATTGGAAGATATATTAAGTGATGTTGCAAAAACTGGACAGTACATGTAAAAACTCTCCCTTATTTAAACTCTCTTAACTCTTGTAATCGTCTCAATGTCAAATGCATAATTCAATATGGTAATCTTGACGACAGAACCCTCACTTTAATATTAAATTGTTATTAAGACATTTGCTTTTTCCTTAAAATGATTTGCAAAAAGTGTATTGTTTATGATTTGCATATTGAAATGTGGACTCTAGCCTTAATGGAAACTTCAAACCTAAACAACAACATTTTCAATAGAAGAGCAGTTATAGGTCATTTATAAGACATGGGAGATATCCTGGCCTAAACCAGGCTGTAAACCTTTTTCAAATTTTGTTTCTGATTAGTATGGTCTGCCTCAATGTTTGTAGACTAAGATTTGCAGGGTACAAGTTGTAAACCATATCCAAATAAAAATGAAAATTAGCATTCTTTAGTATTAACACATGGTTTTAAAAATGTTGTTTTTTTTAGATTTCCTTGGCATTTCATGAAGCCGCTCTATTATCATAAATTGGATAAGGTAAATATATTAGTTTTTTTTATATCCAAAATTTCGAAACATTTAGAAAACAACGGTTTTGAACATGAAACTGTAAATTAACAATAAATATACTTCAGCAGGAGTAAACTCTTTCTGTATGAATACTTCTCTTTGGTTGACTGTAACATAGGATAAACATATAGAAAATGCAGTTAATAGTAATCAAAATAATGTCATCCATAAATCAACAAAATATACAGATCTATTTTTCAAATAATTCCAGGTAACAACCGAATTTTTGACTACACATCCTCCAAAAAATCAAGATGGTTCTGAAAATCAACAAGCAATGTCTGAATTGAAAGATATCAGAGAAGAATTACTGGAGACTTTTGATAAATTTGCACTGTAAGTTTTATTGAAGACTTTTATATTTCTACTAACTTTCCCTCTATCTCGGCTTAAACCTTGGAAAGAACTAGATATGGTTGAGAGCCATATGTTAGGTTTAGTAACTTAAAATCTTGGCTACTATCGAACTCTCAAGTCTTATGCTATAAAATCAGGACGAGTGAAGACAAAATAATACAAGGAAAATAATGTAAAACAACATTATCAGCCAACATATATTTTGTGATTTGTTCTTCAATTGTTAAAATTCAAAATTAAATAAACTCTAAGTTCAAATAACTATCTTACTTTTTTAACTATTTGATAAATCAAATTTTTTTCAATCACTCTTTTAGGGCACCATTTACACTTCAAAGAGTGACAGAACTACTTTTACAACCAAGAAAGCACTACAAGACAACTTCCAAATTTTTCAGGGGGCTCGGGAAGGTATTTTTAATATTCATTGAGAACATAACCATTTTCTACACAAAATACAATTAAGTTCAACCCTATCCTTGTTATAAAGGCACATTTAGAAATACTATACTAGACAACTCTTAGGTATTGAAATTAATTTCCAATCAAATTGAAAAAGTCTCTCCTGGAAAAACCTTTTTCAAATTGTAGCTGGCATTGAGATTTGCATTCGGAAATGAAAAGTTGGGCTCCTAGCAATCTTCAGTTCTTCTAAAGGTTCTTCATTTAACAAGTTAAAAGTTTCATTATTTTCTATCTTGCTCTTCAGAATATCATGGTTGTTAGCACATTGGAAATGGCGGAGACTGAAGAAAGAAACAAGTTGAAGTATAATTTAAATTTATTCTTGAACTGAAATGAAATATTTAAGTTTAGGCCACATAGCTAAGTATACTAAAATTAAAAATAGTTTTCTTTCAATAAAAGTACATAACTTAAAGTTTTGTGCTTCTGCACTCGTTCAAATGTACATACGAAGAAAAGGAGCTAAATATACTATAATAATTTGAATTTGCCTGCCTCTTGATTTCTATTTATATTGAATCAAGATGATCCTAATAGTGTAGTCCTAATCCCTCTTGGTCAACCCTGAGCACTCTCGATTGTTTTTGTCCATTCATTTTATTGATCTATATAAAAATTAAAACAAAATGCCAATGGTAAAATCAAAACAAACATTATTTGAGGATGACACGACCATCAGTCATACTGGACTTGTCCAAGTGTTAAGAAGGGTGCTTCAAATTGCCAAATAAACCTTTGCAAAAGTCTTTACTTGATGTTTCCATCATTTGAAATCTGCCCCTACTTATATTATATGATGATTAAACTTTCAATTTTATTAACTTATCCAAAAATAAAGGTTTGATTGAGTTAAGAAATCTCTGATTAATTCTTTCTGGCAGAAGGCAGTATGAAGATGCCAATGGAAAATCAGAATATGAAATGCCTCCAATGAAGAGAATGGAAAACGGCAGTGTGTTTTATTCATACGGTGGACCAAACAGTCTAAATTATAACGACCTCAATCATGGGTATATGGATGAAGAGCATGAAGAAACATTTGCAGATGTCTGTGATGGAGAAGATTGTGTTGAGGAACAGGTTAATGGATATGTGACTACGGCTGCAAACGCAACTGTTGCGGCTGAGGAACAACAGCAAAATACAGAGGTCACAATAGAGAGTAATGCAGTATTGGAAGAGGCGCAAGCTGTAACAGCGGTAACAACGACACCAGCAGAAGAAGTAGACGAAGCTGAAGGTATTTTTTCGATCGCTTTTCTCTGTGTTTTTTGGTCTAATAATGCAAGCCCATGCTAATAAAGTAATTCATATCAGGTCAGAAATTACATAGCTTTGTCATTTTATTTCGAGTTTGTGCATCCAGAATCCCTCTAGTTTTGTGAAAATTACGTGTTAAACGTATTTCAAAATTATTTTTCGTAAATGCATAAAGTCTTGAAAAGAAATTGCGTAAATCTGTTTTCACTGGTGGTCTTTTAAAGATAGTAGTTTTGATATATAAAACAAACATAAAACAGATCCATTGTTAATTTACAGTATATACCATTCTTAATTACTTTTCATTACTTTTAGCTGACCTGACGAGCAATGAATCCATGGAAGGGAGTTAAAATACTGAAAAAGTGAAAATCAAAAATTTGATTTTTTTTTCATCATAATAGATTTAACAAACTGATACCGGTTTTTTTGTACATAGGAAATGACTCTTGTATTAATTAACACAATGTTTTTAGAAAACTTTAGAATGCCTTTTTTGTAAGAGGTAGGAATATTTTTATGTTTGTTTATAAAGCCATTTTAAGAAATCATTTTAAAACTTAATCAGAAAATTCTGGATGACCTAGTAAAGTGCTGTTTGTGTGTGTGTCTTTCTTATGAAATTTGCTGTCAGCAAATCAAAAGGAAACCTTTCATTCTGGTATCAACCTTTTATCAAACCATGGAGGTACCACTGTCTCCGTATATCCTAGTCGTAGAGCTAGAAAATACCCTCAAATATTAAAAAATTATGTGAAACCATGAGTGGAGTAGAATGAAGGTCTCAATTTTGATCTCAATTTCCAATGATAATAATTTTGAGGTGGTTGGTTCTGGTTTATTGCTGAAAACAGATTTTCAAATGCTTTCAGTTTTACCCTTGTAAGCAACAGGTCCTCAATTATTAGAACTAAAATTCTATTCATATACTTTTATTTCCAGTCAAACACACTAAAAAAATATTACTAAATAAAAGAAGATAATGTCTTCAGACTACAGACCAAAAGGTTGCTGGCTCTATGTCAAATTGACCACATCAATCATTGGTGTTGTTCTTGGTTTAGCTGCATTTTTCTGCTTTATGTTTGTGTACCATAATGTTCACTCTGGGGCCTGGGCATTAGTTTCGGCAATGTTTGCGCTGATCACGTTTGTCATGCATGTTTGCGTGTACCGTGATGTCACGTATTCTATTCAACCTCATACTTTCCAGAGATTGAAATATGTTGGTATTTTTGGTGCTTTCCTTGGTTTAGGTATTTTTATTGGATATTTGGTCAAAGGCATATTGGTACACGAGTCAGGTATTTGTTTTGTACTTTTTACTCTAATTAATTACTACCACTATAACCCTTATACAACATGGACTATAAAGCTATGTCCTTTTATTCATGATATGCACCACTGGGAGAGTCTTCCAAGAATTTTCAAAGAAAATTCCACCCAATACGTCACTTTTTCTAGTGTGTAAGTAGGGGGTGGGGACATAATAGACCTTTTTTCGATTTACTACCAGGACAAGTTGATTTAGAACATTTTTTGGGTGCTGATTCCGAAAATCATACTCATTTTGGCTGAAAATCAATATTCAGCCTGCTACCCCTATGCACCAAGTTGGCTAGAATACTTAAAAATGGGCATTTTTGTGTGGTGCTTGCATCTGCTGTTCTGAGTCTGTCTTTGGATTATATTTGAGTTTTTTTGGTCAAATGGCATCCATAAAGGTCATTGATGATGCCATTAGTCTCAGATGAAATTTGGGGCCTGGTACTGGTACGCACCGGGTTAGCCAAAATACCAAAATTTGATAAAATTGAAATACAGCATATTCTACGCCTTCTGCTCAATTTGGAACTTTTTATTGAGGTTGCCATGTAGAAATCTATTCCAAAACATTGTTCCTGTAAGATTTTATCCTAATGGGCCTTTCAGAATTATGCACCGGGTTGCCAACAGCACTAAAATCGAATTGTGATTTTAGGGTTTTAAGTAAAGCGAATACTAAATGTTATTTGAACTCAATTGTCAAAATTTTGATACGTTTTTCACTAAATGTGACATTTGGAACTGGCCAATTTCAAACCAAGTTGGCTTTTGTAATAAAATAAGAATAAGCAAGTATCTATAGAAATGTCACCATAACAACTTCGAGGCTTATTTTATGCATATTTGCCCATAGAAATCCCTGAATGCCTCAAATGAGTTTGACCAGTTCTTGCGATTACGAGCATATGAATGTCTGAAAATATTTAATATTTTAAATTGGAAGGAAAAGTTTCTTTAAAAAGATTCTTTTTCGAATGATAAATTTTGGATTATTTGCTGAAAAAAAGTCTTTCTGTGAGTTTTGTGACTAACTTGGTCTGGATAATCCACTGAATTCGTTCAAAATGAAGACTTACTTATGACTTTAATATATATTTTATCTAAACTTTCTTGTAAATTTTTAATCAGAAATTTATAGGCAAAAAGAAGCAAACTTACTAAACTATGCAACGTGGTTCAAGCCACATGACTTGATTCTAGTATAAGGGCTAACCTGGTTCGAAATTGGCCAGTTCAAAGTGCCACATTTAGTGACAAACTGATCAAAATTTTGACAACTAAGGCTTCAAATAACATTTATTATTCGCTTCACTTAAAGCCCTAAAATCACAATTTAACCTAAAAATTTTCCGGTTTTAGTGCTGCTGACAACCTGGTGCATAATTCTGAAAGGCCCATAAGGATAAAATCTTATATTACAGGAACAATGTTTTGGAATAGATTTCTACATGGCAACCTCAATAAAAAAGTTCCAAATTGAGCAGAAGGCGTAGAATATGCTGTAGGTCAATTTTAACAAATTTTGGTATTCTGGCTAACCCAGTGCGTACCAGTACCAGACCGCAAATTTCATCTGAGACTAATGATATCATCAATGACCATTATGGATGCCATTTGACCTAAAAAACTCAAATATAATCCAAAGACATACTCAGAACAGCAGATGCAAGCACCACACAAAAATGCCCATTTTTAAGCATTCTGGCCAACTTGGTGCATAGGGGTAGCAGGCTGAATATTGATTTTCAGCCAAAATGAGTATGATTTTCGGAATCAGCACCCAAAAAATGTCCAAAATCAACTTGTCCTGGCAAAAGTGTTGATTATGTCCCCCCTAGTGTAAGTGACGTATTAGGTGGAAAATCTTAAAAGTTCTCAGAAGACTCTCCAGTGGTGCATATCATGAATTGAGTTTATTTTACTGTACTGTGGTACCTGCAAAGAAGCCATTGCAGAGTAAAATCTTTGCCTTACGTCGGTCCAACGGTGCTTATCAAAAATAATAGCGCTCATATACACATTGAGTAGTGCTACCATTAGAGTACCACTTTCATTAGAAGTTTTGGTTGGCCAGGATTAGGAAACTGCTTCAAGTGTCTATATAAAGCTCAAAGATTGCTGCATACTTTGAAGAGGAAAAGATTTTCAAGGGAAATTAAATTCCTCTTTGAACATTTTTTACCACAATATTCTTGACTTTTTTGAGGAAAATAATTCATAGGATTATCATAGAATTTAGAATTTCTAACATTTTCCTGCCTTTCTTTTCCAGCCAGCAAATAAAAATGTTTAAAATTAAATGGTATTGTTTTTCGTGGGAAACATTTGCATTTTTAGTTTACATTAAAATCAAATAATATCTTTAGCTAGGAGTTTTAATATTTTCAATTGCTTTTTTACAGGAGTTGTTGTAAACGGCTGGTTCATTGTCACTGTGTGGGGTTACATGACATGGAAATGGGGCTTCTTATTGTTTTGGCACTCGAGGAAGTATTGTCGTTCTTTGGTTGACGAGATGACTGACATTCTTTCAGTAAATACTTGATGAGATCTTTAAGAGAACGGAAAATTATCTTTATTATTTCTTTGGGAATGACCAAGTCATCTGTAAATGACTTGGATTTTTGTAAATTTTTAGAATTTAAAATATTAGAATGACTTTGTTAATATTTTTTATTACTTTAAAAACTTTTTTTGTTTTTCGTTTTTGTATTTTTTTATTTTCATGTGCTGTTTTTTTTACTTTTGATTAAAACCTAAAAAATTTATTGATATTGGACATGATACTTTAATATGTTACTGATTCTTGTTTCTTCTGGACTTTTTTAACTATATAATAATTTTCAATTATGGAAAGCTTCTAGCCTACAAAATAAATCATTTTGAAAATTTTAGACCCTTTTCACCCTGTCACTGCTATTTTCTTTATTTTTTTCAGTCAAAAACATTCAAAAGAGAATTAACATAAAAAACAATAAAAAAACAATGAAGATAAGACTGAAGTACAAAAATGAAAGATCAACACTTGATGTTGAAACTACTGAAACATTGCAACAATTGAGACATCAAATAGCATCAAATGTTTTCCCAAACTTGCCAAGGTAAATGATTATTTTCTACTTTGAAGCTTTTATAATCAGACCATTTTTCGTGCCTTTTTTTAGCGTCCGGTTATCGGGCGCTGCCCCCTCTTGAATTATGAAAATTAATGGAAAAAACAGCCTATTTTTAGAACAGCAGCAAAGTGCCCTTTTGGTCTCTGGCGGACACTGCCCTGCCTAACTAGAATTTGGCCTGATAATGGTTATAAATTGACAATTACAATCGGCTAAATGATGGTTTTCTAACAAAATCATATTACACGCTTTATTTTATAAGAACCAGGTAAGTTTTGGCTCGGCCTTGGTTTTCATTTTATTTTCTTATTTCGCTCATTTTTATTATGACTTTAAAAATGGGCTAACATCAGAATTTTTTTAGAAGTCTTTAATTTTCTTAGTTCGTGTTAGGTTTGGCCAATATCTGGACTCATTTCCATAAAAATTCTTATTATAGTAGGGGGCCAAGCCTGAGGTTCCCTGACATCTTTTCTACGACCTAACCATTTTTAGTCTATTCCAAAGAACGGTATATTACAAGATATTTTTGAGAGGGAGGACGCGGATTAGGCCCGGGAAAACTTTTTGTGACCAAAATAGTGACGCCATAGGCAAAACTGCAAGGGAAAATAAGGGGTAAGAAAATACCTGATTTTATGATACCTGGTTAGGTCGTAGCGAAAAGATGTCACGGAACCCCAGGCTTGGCCCCCTACTATTATAAGAAAAGAAAGAATACAATACTGTTCTTTAAAGTTTTTTTAAGAGGAACACTGCTCTCATTTTAAAAGTGCATCTTTTTTCTAAAAATTTCAGCATCTGGAATTTCTCTCTCAATGGCAAAGATGAATTAGGCATAGCAGAGAACTCAATGTTATCAGATCTGGGTTTGGTGTCTGGTGATTTGCTGCACATCTTCGGTGAAGAAAGTGAAGCGCTGGCAGCTAGTGGTGTAGTTGATCCTCTTCATCAACAATTGCTTCAGATGGGATTCTCACAGGTAAAAAAAGATCGAATTGATCTATTCACAGATGAGTAATTCATGATATGCAACTTTAGAGAGTCTTCTGAGAATTTACAAAAATTTCCACCCAATACGTCACTTAAACAATAGAAAAAGTGACGTATTGGGTGGAAATTTTAAAAAAAATTTAAAAGTTCCCAGGAGACTCTCTAGTGGTGCATATCATGAATTAAGAAATTAACCTGAAATTTTGACCCACAAAGTAGAAGACTGTAAAATTGTCAATTTTCCATCGTCTGGCGGATCTGAGACAGATAGAGCAAGTAAGTCGGAGCCATGCGAAGGAGTGCAATGCTCGTTCATAAACGACAAAGCAATTACAATCACAAATCTCTTCCTCTGATAAGTTCGGCGTGATCTAGAGCCTCCTATGGTCTTTAGTTATAGTCGGACTCTAAACAAATAAAAAAATTCGCTCGTTCGTTCGTTCGTCTGCTTCCAGATTTTCTCGGGATTGGAACACTAGTATTTTCTGCTTTTCTTTTGCAAAAAGAGCCCAATTGGTTTTCGAGAATGATTTTTTTGGGCAAATTTTCGCCAAAACTGTCTATAAATAGGGTTTTTTGGACTTTTGCAAAATTGCTTCACTTTTTTCTGATTTTTGGGAGAAAGATAGAGGGCAAGGTTCTCTAAAAAGTGGCTGAAGCCGTTTTTCCCTGAATTTTTGGACCTACCCCGGTGGGGTGGAGGTCATATAAATTAACCTGTGTTTGTTCGTCCGTTCGTTCGTTCGTCTGTTACCAACTTTTCTCAGGATTGAATCATAGGAATCTTTTGATTTTTGGTACAAAGGTGCAAAATGGTGGTGGCCAAAATGTGACGGAGCCCGATTTTGGAAAAAAAAATTTTGGGGTAAATTTGGGCCAAAAAACGGCTAGAAAACGGGTTTTTTGGACTTTGTGAAAAATAGGATCATTAATTTTTTCTGATTTTTTGCATGAAAGTAGGGGTACCATCATAGGTAACAGATGGCTCAAGCAGATTTTTGCAAAAATAAATTGTTGGCTCAAAAAACGCATGTTTTATCTATAAGAATCACTATTAATTAGCATACATCAATGTTCTTAGCCATATTATTATTTTACTAGCCGGTACCCGGCGTCGCACCCCGTTTAGCTGTTTGCTGAACGCATTTAAAGTCCTTTGAGATGTTGGGAAGGTGGCTTAAACACGATGAACTCAAAATTAAAGGGAAGGGAAGAATTCTCTTCAAAGTTTGACTCTATCCCTCCCGGGTGACGTATCTTTTAACCATATTTTGAAAAAGATTTTTATGGCAAAAAAGAACAGAAAACAGAAAGGGCGTCATTCCCAAATTACACCATACCGGCGACCAGCGACGTCCGAGACGGCTCTGCAATTAAATTTTTTTTCTCGCTTCGCTCGCGTTATATTTGCCGTAGTTCTTGATGTTTAGGAAAACTTTGATGTCAAGATAAGCGGAGTGAAATGATAGACATGACACGCGATTGGTCGAAAAAGGCAGCCCGCGGGGGGGGGGGTACTTAGGCAAGAGAAGGGTATGGGTATGGGTATGTGCCGGCCTTAAGGGTGCCTTTTTTGAAACATGGCAGTTTGAAAAATCAGAAAATCAAACTTCGTTCGCACTAAGAATAGGAAAAATAGGAAAATTTCAACTTTTTGCCCCCAGAAAGATAGAAATTTGGTCAAATTAGTTCCAAAAAGTGAATTAAAATTCACACAATTTCCCTTGTTTCTTCTCCTCTTTATTCTGCTAAGGGTCCGAGGGGCATGGCCAAAAGTCAGCTTGCAACCAAAGTCCCCTCCGGAAGGCAGCTAGGACACGCAGACAAAAAAGCGTGATAGATAGCGCAATTTTATGTTGCTTTTTATAAAATAACTTCGTCATAACTTCAATAAATTTTCAAATTCAACAATGACTTAGATTTACAGCAAATAATTATCGACATACATGTTTAAAGGTCCCTTTTTACGAAGAAAGAATTTTAGTTTTTACCGCCTTTTGAATGTATTTTTAATGTTGCTGATGTTCTAACAAACTTGTTATGATTCTTGTGTTTTATTTTATATTTGTTCTTTTCTTTAACAGATTCTGTTTAAAAGATTTCTTTTGTTTTGAAAAGAATTCGAATGTCTCAAATCAAATAAGGTCGTTAATTACATTCGAAAACATAAAACAAAAGAAAGAAAGAAAAAAAAAGAAAAAAGTCTAATCTATCAATCAAAACAAAGTCTTTATAAAATGGCGCGAATATCGTTAAACAAATTTGTGGAGCAAGAACAAAATAAAAGTCATCTTTTGGAAGAACAAAAACATTGCGTGCGAAAACGAAAGTAGCACAGACAGAAAGAAAGAAAGACAAAACGACATACAGACTACCACTATTAATATATAGACTAGGTCACAGTGTGGATCTAAACCACGCTGAAACGACCGCCTTCCATCACGCATCACGCTCGCGAAAGAGCGCGCGCACATTATTAACGCCTACATGTCATCTCCAGTACATTTTAGATTATTCATTGAAAACAGATTACAATATAGTCATTTTTCATGTCTCGATTATTCAATTCTGAACAAAAGACATTCAGGGAAAAAAAAGAGAAACACCTGGGTAATCTAGTTAAAAAAACCGAAAGTAAATGGTAGACAAAGTAATGAGCCAAGGCAAAACGAGATTAGCGTACCACTATGAAAGAAACCGCCTCCAGCGGTCGATTAGTTTTTTTAAGATGAAAATGTCACGGTGGAGGGCAATGGTTTGAGTTTTCTAGAAACACTTATTACTTTTTGGCTGAAAAACAAATCTTTATCTATAAGAATCACCATTTATAAGGATACACGCTTTTTTTATAAGAATAACATTTATAAGAATGTCCATGATGAAAATGGCCAAAAAATTAAGAATTATGCTAAGAATATCAACATCATGGAATTTTGATACTCAAGCTAAGAATGCCATTTTTAGAGCATGTTCAATTATAATAAATTGTCAATTATTCCCAAGTAAGGCTCACCCCTTTCACAAAATATCATTTTATGCTTGAGACGTATGTACTAAATGTTAAATCTAGTCTGAATTAGGATCCTATCCTAAGAATGCTTTGAGAATATTTTAAGATGATTTTCCCAAAAAAGTTAAGAATATCCATCTAAACAAAGAAAATGTCACCTTAGAGCGCGCGATGGTTTGAGTTTTCTAGAAACACTAATTATTTTTTTTGGCTGAAAAACGAATCTATAAGAATCACTATTTATAAGCATAGATCAATGTTTTTAGCCAAATTATTATTTTTATTATTATTTTTTCAAAAAGAAGAAAATGTCACGGTAGAGCGCAATGGTTTGAGTTTTCTGGAAACCTTATTTATTAAGCTGTGCATTTTTCTGGTAGTGGATTGTTTTAATAAAGAAAAGCGTTTAATAGCTTTTTTATTTCTTTTTCAAAAGTCTTTTTCAATAGTGTTGATAGTTTCTCCCAATAGATATGCTTTCATTTTTTTGTATTTTGTCCAGTTCTGTCTTACGTGTTTTTTTTTTTTCAATGTTCATTGATTAGTTTTGATAACCAGGAAGGTCCATAAAAGTATCACTTGGTTTTTCTTATTTGGGGAAATTCTCTTTTGTCATTTTTGGGAAAGTGAGCATTTCTCGCGATTGGCTTGGTATTTTTTCTGATTTGTCACTTTGCCATTTTTGCTATTGTCTTGCTAATTACGTTAGCCTTTAGGTAGGTCCATTAAGTATGTAGCCTGTTTGTATTATTTGAATTCAAAATTATTTTCAACAACATGTCTTCGTTTAAAAAAACCCCTTCAGATAAAACCCAATTTTGGTTGGCAATAACGTAAAATTTGTATTTTAGTTTTACTTTTTGAAATTTGTATAGAAAATCTTTAGGTTTTAACACTCGTATTTCATTACAGGTAAACATCACAAAAGTGACGCAGAACTTTGGAGCTCAAACGTTAAACGATGCTGTTGAACTGCTCAGCATGCTTGGCGAATCATCCAATCAGAAATTGCACAATACTTCATCTTCCAATCAAAATGTAGCATTTTCAACATCAGCCAATCAGTGTTCTTCGTCCTCTCAAGCATCCAATGAACGATCGACTGCATCCTCGATTCCAGCCAATCAAAATGCAAATCTTGCATCAGTAGCCAATCAAAAAAGAGCCGAGGTTCAAGCAACCAATCAGATGGACGTTGATCCCCCTCCGCCAAAAAGAAACCTTTTTATCAAACCATTTTTACTATCAGATGGAATTACAGACGATTTAAAAGTTTTGGTTGAGGAAACCAATTGTCAAAGTGCCGCAGATTATTTGATGTTAACTATACATGCGATAGTTTCAGAAACTTCACTTTGCATAAAGGTTTGTGGAACAGGAAATATTCTTTCTTAAATCTCTCAGAATTTTCTTTTAACCCACGAAATCAAATTTTCGAATGAAATTCCAGAGTTTTAGAACCAAAAGTTTCATTTTTATTTATGAATGTAGATGTCATTAAATAATTTCACTGCTTCAACTATCATATCACGCTTTCGGTTGGTTAAGCACTCGATTGATGAATAAAAGCATCATATCAACAAGATAAATATACCGGGTGACCCACGAAAAAGTTCAGACGTTTCCCGACGTCTTGAGGCCGAACAAATGTCCCAAAGTGCTTGGAGTTTTGATATTTAGAAAGTAGATATCCTAACTTAAAATTTGAGCTATCACTTTTTAAATTTGACCAATTCGTTCTCTGCTTATGAGCTTTTAAAGTCAAAATTCACTTTACGGAAAGTGTAAAAAAGGGGTATCAAATTTCGTATTTTTAAACGTTTTTGATATACAGTTTTTGAAAAAAATCGATGAAAGCGCCAATTTTTATAAAAACTAGTCTTGTTTTAAACAAAAATTACTTTCAAAGGTGTTTTTATTAATTATTAATGTCATAAAACTCGTTAAATAAGTCAATTTGTAAGTGATTTTCTAATTGATTGCATGAGTTTAATACCTCTTTTTTACGTGTTTTTTACACTTTTCGAAAAGTGAATTTTGACTTTAAAGGCTTATAAGTAGAGAACAAGTCGGTGAAATTAAAAAAGTGATGGCTCAAATTTTAAGTTAGGATATCTACTTTCTAAATATCAAAACTCCAAGCACTTTGGGACATTTGTTTGGCCTCAAGACGTCGGGAAACGTCTGAACTTTTTCGTGGGTCATCCGGTAGATGTCGAAATTCTAGTGGTAGACTTGTTTCTTCGGGTAAAATAAAACCTGCATGCCAGGATGTTATTTATCTTTGCAATCTTAATTTACTTTTAAGAAAATCAGTAAAAATTGATATGGTTATTTTTCAGGACTAAATGTCCTTTTCTGCTTAGGTTAAAGAAAAAACTTCTCCCGCATCTTTTTAGATCTCGTAATTATATTTGTATTCACATCAACTTCACTTGAAACGCTCTTGAAAAAACTTTAAAAGATTGTCGAAAATATTTTTTAATCAAATGTTCATTCCCAATTATGAAAATCTTGCCGTTTTTCGACGTCCGGATGGGCTTTCGGTAGTGATTTCATAGATAAACTTAAATAGATTTAATATTTTTAGATGATATAAATTCTATGTTTGATTTGCCTTTTTTGAATCACTTTGAAATATTGGCTTGTTAAGTTCAATTTATCACCATGCACCTTTAGTAAGAGAGTACAGATTATTATTATGGCCATATCAAAGGGAAAATTACTACGATATATGAATTCTCTTATCTGCAGAAAGAAAATTGTGTCCCTCATTCTCCCCACCTTTTAATTCTCGTGACATACCAACCTCACGAATCTCACTTTTAAAATCCAATTAATGAAAATCAAAGGATTTTTTAGATTCCAACGCCCATTGATTTTACAGAGTAATTAGCATTAGAAACTTTCTGAAAAATAATTCCTTTACTAGCTCTCACAAAATTCTTTTGAAATTCATTTAAAATCCAATTACAAAGATTTTTTTAGATTCCAACATTCTTACTTGAAAACGCCCTTTTATTTTAAAGATTAATCAGCATAAAATTTCTTTCTGAAGGATAATTCCTACTTACTAGCTCTCTCACAAAATTCTTTTGAAATGATAAGACCTTTGGGAGGGTTGATAAAAGTACTCGTCATCTAAATACTCGGGACAAGATGGAGTTTTTACAAGCTCTTATTTGATTTGGTTGGTCGTTAAGATGTAATAAAAGAATCTTATTACTTTTTCTAAAGAACGCGTCATCTCTATCACTTTAAATGACCAATTAGTGAAGTATCTTGTAAAAACTCCAAGGCATCTTAAATACTCTGACCCAGACACTTAGTTACACTCTCATAAACCAATTTGAGATAATAAAGTATTAATTACAGTTTTCATGAACTTAAAATTAAAAAATTAAAATTAATTACAGGTTGCTTACCCTGCCCAGAGATTTCCTTTAGCCTTTTACTGCTTTAAAACTTAACTACAAATTCCTTTAAAATGATGTGATTTTAAAAATAATTGAGTTGATTTTGTTACTTTAATTCCAACGGTGCTTTTGTGCTTTTGATTCGAACGGTGGATGAAGGGCCAGCGTTAAGGGGACCCGTGAAAAAGACCAAAATTTCACATTTCAAATGCAAATTCGCTAACTTTTCACCCTTTTTTCTCGATATAATGAGGTCTGTTAGCATATGATAACATAAGAAAACTTTAAATAGTGAGAAAAGCATCAAATTTAGCGCAGTCAGATAACCCTGGTGTAAAACCTAAAGCAAAAGAAAAAGGTGTACGATGGATTAAATTTTGTTGAACGTTTTAAGCCTTTATATGTCGTTTGGACCCAACCATCAGAAGGAACATCGAATTTTAAAATTTTGAAATTTCGAGGCAAGTTAAAATTTTGGCAAGGGGCCACCGTAGAAAGGGACGATAATAGTTAGTTACTTCACTGTTTTCACTTTCACAAATTTGTCTACAGAGCATTTTTAACTCTTTTGCCCTTAATTTGTTTTGAATACAGCTATTGCAGACTCGGATTTGGTCTTATATTCTAATGGTATGTTGTCATTTTCAAGCATCAAATTTTTTTATTTGCTCTTGTTAGCCAAAGAGTATACTCAATTTCGTCAATTTGAATGATTTCAGAAATCATCTTGCGCCACTGAAGAAGACAAACATCCAAAATCACGCTTACCTGAACATTGGCGTATTCCTGATGCAGGCTTTTATCGCATCAATTACATCCACCCAGCTATGAATGAAAGATGTTTTGGCATTACTAGTACCGTCACTGGAAACTCAATAGTGGTCACAGGTGAGGAATATGTTATTTTCTAATATCGTAACACATCAACAATTTTGTGAGAGCGACTGGGTTCTAATGTTTATGCTTACGATTGACGTTCTCTTTTGATATGGTTGTTTTTTGAAACCTAAGAACAAATTAGGTTCAATCCCAGCGTCGGATTTCAGAATAAATAATGTTAAAATAATACGTACACGTTTTTTAAATAAGAACAAACTATAAAATGAGAACATAAAGCTTCCATGGCCAAAATATTAGAACATGTTAAGAACATTTTTAGGCTTGAAACTCAAAAAGTTAGAAACATCCGAAGGCTTCACACATTTTGGATGTTCTTATAAAAATGTGTACCACCGAAGCCTCTTTTAATGAATAATTGGTTAGGCATATAGAGATCATTTTAAAAATTTTTGACCCAAAGAATCACGAAAACACAAGAGCGGCCCAGCCTCAATGAAAGATTACTGGCTCTTATAAAAAACTGCGTATCTCAACAATGATGGACATCCGTCTCCTTTGTCTTTTTAAAGATAACACAGCTAGCTTCGTTGCCGCCTCGTTAAAAGCATAAAATGAAACAATAGATTTTGATGATATACCACTTTGGAATACCTTGCTAACAACGTCAAAACTTCGAAAAAATTCTCTGTTGTTCTAACTCTTCTCAAGTCTTTTATCTATATCATAACAAAGATAACAGAGGCAAAATTATCGTCAGCTTGTCAAAACTCTGACTAATATTTCTAAATTTTGACTTAAAAGTGTCTAATAATTTTAGAGTGTCACATTCTAATTTCGATATTCTTATTACAAAGGCTCTCAACTTTGGCAAGCTATTTTTTTCAAGTCATGAAAAAAATTCTTGGAGTGACAAAAGGGATTCAAAAGTATACACGTAGTTGAAATTCTCCATTTCAGAGTTGAAAATGTTGATAAAAAATGTATTACTAACTTGTAAAAAAAATCTAAAATAATTAAGCTTTATCAATCTTTTTACCTAAATAATTCAAAGAAATAAAATTATGACGGAATATTGTCGGATTTTCCATACCAATTTTGAAATACAGACGGCAACGAAGCTCGCTTCAAAGAGGCAATAAAAGATAGATGTACAGTCGTTTAAATGTTCATGATGAAATCTAGCTACTCCAGGTCAATAATAAGTTTTTTTGCGATTTCACTTTATTTAATAGAGAGTGCACTAATTTGATTAATTGCTTCATCTAATAATAGAATTAATAGACGTATTTCCTCATTGAAGCTGTTATTATGAAATTATAATGTTTTTCAAAAATAATTGTGGTCAAAATGCTCCCTCAAATTATGTGCAAAATTTCATTGATGAAGCATAATATCCAAGCAACTTAGGTCATAACAAACTTTGTATTGCACCACTAGGTAGGTCATATTTGTTTTTTTCCATGCTATAAAAATGGAGGGATGAAGCAACTTCGTTTTGGAAACAATGTGTATACTGAAATTGGTTTTTCAATCAGAAATGTATCCTATCTTTGTTGAGCTGAAAGCTTTGAAGTTAAAACTGTGCAATTTTAATTGATGTATTTACGTTTTGTTAAGATAGAGTTCTCAAAGTAATGACTAAGGGCAGATTTGACACTTTGTCTATTGATTTTTATCTGTGTCAAATTTTTCAAAATCAAAATTTTTCCGCATTGAATTGGTAAAAAACCTTTGTAATTCTAATGTTTTTGTAAAAATATTCAGATCTTTACAATGTAAATTCAATTGAATTGATACTTTTAATATCAGTTCAAGTATCAGTATTTTTTTTACGTTGAGTTGTTTTTGGCCAAAGAGAGCAGTCTTATCAAGAACTTTATCCGAATTAAAAATAACTTTATTTCTTAAACTTGAGGCTGTAAAGTTTTTCATTCTTTCTTTTGGATGGAATGACATTGATTTTCGGTTGTTATTTTATCTCTTTGAAAATTGAAAAAAAATTCCTGTTACAATTGTGTATAGATTAGTATTCAATCACAGAAATGCCTTTTGACATTTCGTTCATAAGAATAAATTTGAAATTCGAAAAATGTTTGTTGCTTAGAATTAACATATCAGGCTAGATTTTTATTTATTTATGCGTGTATATCTTTGAAGATGTAACGGCTGGTTTAAACAAAATTAAGAAAATATTAATTGAAAATAAACTTTGTGTGGTACATCACATGCCACTTTCCATAATCTTTTTCTAACTGCAGAAATTGCAACAAATAAGATGGTATAGATAATTGTGACTATTCTTTTTGAAAACTAGTACAGAAAAAATTCCGGTTTGTACAAACACATGTACACGTAAGCAATAATTACAGGCTAATAAGTAACTATCCCAAGCTAGTCTGACAAAATTAGCTATGAAGTTGTATTGCGATTGGATGATATTCAAATTTCACATTGAAGAACAAACATTAAGAAATGAAATTTCGAAAAAAAGAGTTTCATCATCGACATATGCAAAATTGTTTGATTTTATTGCATAGTAGCCATAGCAAAGGCTTTGGGAAAACGTATGTAACTTTTTTTTTTAACAATGAAATTACGTACAAGGTTTTCAGTGCAGTTTCAGTGTCATTAAAGTATTTTACTTTGGCAATGAAAAGCTATTGGCAACTCATTCTTAAACGTCAGGGCTTGTTTGGGTGGGGTGATCGGTATTTTTGAAACTGAACAACATTGTCGCTTTTTGATACTACATATATTTTTATGGATTAAAAAGAGGGTTAAATATGGCGATCCAGGCTAAGCACTGATAGACAAAAACTTGAAATATGGGTGTGGTGGCGATGGAAACTTAAAGATTGTATTTAGTATTGGTTTCAGACTCTTGTGGCATTGTTGGCCCAGCGCTAGCAAATGGGCCTTTCAAGAGGAACTTTCCGTCTGTCCTGTCTGTCCGCAGTCCGTGCCGTGTTCTGTTTTTCTGTCCTCTCTCATTCCTGTCCGTGCCTGGTTGCTTTTCTTGTGCGATTCAATCGGGGGCATTCGCATAAAATTTAATCGATTTGCTCGGGTCGTCTAAGGCTGCATGATGTAAAGAATATTCCGAATCGAATCCAAGATGGCGCCTGAGATCCACGTTTTGGTTGTCGGTCAATGTTTTGATTTCTTTATGGATCTTGAGACTTATAAAGGAAAGTTTACTGTTTCAAATGTTTTTCAATTAGTTAAGTGTAGCTCTGACTTGCACCCACAGAAGTGGATGCTCATACTTATTGACCTAAAAGCTTTAAAAGACTATTTTGAAAGTTGTATTTTTTACACTGATTTTGCTTGATTTTTTCATCGATGTTTTCTCATTATTGTTCAAAATGAAGGTTCAAACACCAACCAGATTATTACAGGTATGTTCTCTTATGTAATGTTTACTACTCTCTTGCTATCTCCTTGATGATTAAGAGGAATCAGGCATTTTATCAGAATAATTTTAATTAACTTAACGTGTGCGAAATGTTTTCAGGCTTTTTATTCGACAAAAAAATTTATTCAAACAGCAAGAGGTTGACTAGATTAGCCTTTATTTGTATTGTTGGGTATTTTGATACTTTCCCGCGACGTTTATGTTCAAATTTTAAATTTGTTGAGCTTTTTTAAAGGAGTCTCGATCATGCTCAGTTTTTTTTTAGTTTATACCAGACATAATTAATAATCAAACTTTTCAAAGGTTGCTGCACTAAAATTGTGAGTATTCGATTAAGTTCGACAAACTTTGAAAACAGGAAATGTTCAACAAATTCGACCAAAACTCTGTTCAACAAAGTTTGACAACAAGAAATGTTTGACAAATTCGACAATAATTCCATTCAACAAAGTTCGACAGTTGAAAACAAAACCAATTCTTTCAACGGTCACGAGAGAAAACGCAAGTTCAGATTTATTATTTTAGTAAGTGAGGACAGCGATAAATTTGAATTTTCCACTGTAAATTTTTTGTTCAATATACCGTGAAGTCTGGTAACTTGCATCAGTGGAGGCTAACATGCATAACCCTCCAATGAATGACCTGTCTGGTCCTTAAAATACAAAGTTAAATCAAAACTAAAATGGTAGAGTAGAGCTGCGAGCGAAGCTGTGTAGTGCATTTGTTTTTAAATTTTGCTGCTTTAATTGGTCAGTCATTTGAGGGCTATGCATGTTAGCCTCCACTGATGCAAGTTACCCGATCTCATGGTAAGGGTAGGCGTTTGTAATTTCAAATTTTTGCAGCGGCTTGGTAGCACATGCCGGGCTCAGAATCACTGACAAATAACTTTGGTGGTTCAAACCGGGCTCAAATCTACTGTTTTGAAAAAGTTGTCGCAAGGCATTTTGAGCATTCTCCATGTTGCAGCTTGTATCTGGGTTTTGTCTGATTTTGCAATTTTCTTTTGCCTGTTTCTCCTGGTAAAATTTACCTAAAAAACTCAAATTTTGTACACAATTTCAGAATATCATAATGATTAAAAAAATATAAAATATAAGGACATTTCAGTACATTTATCTATGAAAATTAAGCCATTTCAGTCCAAAACGGTTGAAAGGGCTTATCGTCGCCACCCTGCCAGGCACCATCTTGAAATAGCCTCAGTTTGGGAAAAACACTTACTGAATTATGATCTGCATCTGAAAGTGAGTTACTGTACAAAATTTCAGCCAATAACTCTAAATTGTTCAGTTCTTATGGACATTTTTATATACAAATTTTGCATTTTTTGGGTGCTGCTGAGGCTGCAGCCGCTCTGGTTGCAGTTTCTTTTTAATTTTACTTTTTATCATTTGTTTTTGCTCCCTTTAGAGCTTTAACACATGTTTGTTAAAGATTTTTCAAAAGTTTTATATTTACATAATCAGACACATGTTTCATATCAGTTGTGCTAATATCATGTGCTAATATAAACAAAAAATGTTTTTCTCTTCCTCTTTCTGACCAATCTTGCTCCACATTCGTGCCAATTCAATATAAAAAAGCTTGTAAATTAAAATTGATGAGTAAGCAAACGATTTCACTCTTATTTAGAAACAAAACTTTTAATGCTGGGCCTTCATGCCCTTGGGCTTCTTGTTTCTTTTTATGGTGTTTCGATATTGCATTGGAAATGGATGTTTCAATAAGTGATTTGATGAATCATGCAATCTGCAGTATTGTTGTTTTTGTTGATATTTTCACTGGAATTGATATGGTATGAATCACATTTTTGACTGTAGATACAGCTTGAGCATGTTTTTGTCTCGGTAATACATGGTTTCGTTTTATCCCCCCCTAATGTTTATATAATATGAGCTGGCATCGTTCCAAAATAATTGATTTTTATGCCAGCAAATGTCACTATTAGATTAAGGTTACACGTTACACTGAGTTTCTGTTCTTCCCCATCAAACTTACTTTTTTATAACTAATAAGAATTCATCATTTTTAGGGGAAGACGAACGCTATGTCTTTGTGGGTGTTCTGTTTTTCCCTACTTTGCCATGCCATGCTATGGCAAAAAAAATGTTTTTGTTATTGATTTAATGCGAGTCATGTCATTACGTTTCACTATACCCTATAAAATTCAACCTGAGTTTCTATCATTTTATGACAAAAAAATATATTAATTTTACTAATGTTTTACCCAAAACAGATTTAGCTCTTATTATTAAACCCAATCTAAAATTATAATGCAAAGTAGGTCGAGTACTCCTTCAGTTAGTGAAAATATTTTATAATTTTTTTCAATTCAAATGTTTCATCTTAAATTTTGAATCTTTGAAAAAGATTCTTCACCTTATAATACAGTATGCAACGAACACTGAAACGCCATATACAATCTTGTTCAAATTCTCCCATCCATAAAAAATTTCTTAAATCGGATTGCTTTTTGTGTAGAATTGGTCACAAATTCAGAATTCCCAGCTATAAAAAGTAGACACTTTTCATCCTGTTGGCATGGCATACAGTATTGAATTTAGTTTTCTCCTATACCTGAGTATAGTTTGGTAATAAGTTGATTTTGGAATTGTATGACATCTTTTGAGAACAAGAGGTGACCATAAATTATCTTGGTTTTTTTCATTTTCAAGGTACTGTTGATATCGATGATTCAAAGTCATACCAAGTCAAATTGAAAATAGACGACTTTGTGAAGAAATCCAACCTCGATTCAAGTAAGTGAATTTTTTCCTTCGAATTTTTTATGCTCATCCTTTTCGCTCAAAAAAATGCTTTTAAGTTAAAGATGCGCATAATTAAAGGCTAGTTATTTTAATGTTGGAGTTGATTGGTGAATAATAACGTCTGCAAAACGAAAGGCCTATTCTAAAGGTTTTATTTTGATTGAAAGGTCTGATGATGCTGATGTAGTAAAAACAAGTGCGACAGGATTAGAAAAAGGTTTTGAAAAATGAAAATACATTGTATAAAAAAACATTCCTTAAACAAAGGGACTTTTACTGATACTCTTTCGAATGTTTTTATGTTTATAATAAATAGAACGTTTTCTATCTTATAATCAAAACATTCGATTGTAAATTTGCTCGAAATCAACTTTGCTATTTTTTTGTTTACAAAAGCATTAGAATCTTTTACTGATACTCTTTCGAATGCTTTTATGTTTATAATAAATAGAACGTTGTCTATCTTATAATCAAAACATTCGATTGTAAATTTGCTCGAAATCAACTTTGCTATTTTTTTGTTTACAAAAGCATTAGAATCTTTTACTGATACTCTTTCGAATGTTTTTATGTTTATAATAAATAGAACGTTTTCTATCTTATAATCAAAACATTCGATTGTAAATTTGCTCGAAATGAACTTTGCTATTTTTTTGTTTACAAAAGCATTAGAATGTGAGGTCACATCTCGAAACAACTTTCGATCTTTCACTTGTTTGCAGAATATCGTTGCGTAAAAAAGTAGCTTTAATTTATCTGACTCGACATGAAGACACTGCCTAAAATAAGCTCATTTTATTCCCATAGAAAATCTTTAAGTTAGAGTTTGAAAGCTTTGAAAAAAAGGGAAAATTTTATAAAAAACATATGACTATATAGATTAATTACAACTTCCATTATTTTCATCGATAGAGGATTTTGTAACTAGTGGAATTTATAGTAAGGGTATGGCTTATCTTTTTTCCTCCTTAAAATTAAATAAAATTCAAAAATTTATTTAACATAAAGAAATGCTGTCTATAAATCTATCATAATATGTATTCACATTTACAGATGATGGTTGTTGATACCAAAACATCTAGAAAATAAAATCTAATTATTTTTTCACTACTGAAATTGAATTCAAATAAAATTGTTCCTGTGTTTGTACAAATTTATAGTGAAAATTTTCAGATCCATCTATCTATTTGAATAAAAATGGTTCAAAATTCATTACTGAAAATATGAAACATTTCTTTCTAATTCATCAAGGCTGAATTAAAAGTTTCTTTTTGCCTCTTATATCCACCCTTGCTCGTGCATGCATTACTCTCGATGATGTACCATTATCCGATTGCTTTGTGACAATAGTTGGTTTCAATGGTGGTACACGACAATCTTTAGATGGCGGACAGCACATGCTTGGTCTAAATTTCGGACACTCGCAATTGCAATTGCAAAAGTTCTTACAAACGTAACCTTGTGGGCATTGAGGGTGACCTTTCTCTGGGTAGCGACATGGTGGACGGATTGATGACGTCACCTGGCGGAAAATAATTGAAAAATTTCATTGATTAGTAGGTTTGGGTATACAATAAAATTATTTTCACTGAACTCGATTTAACTCAACTTTTCCTTATAGAACATACCGTGTTGCTTTGAATATTTTTATTTTTTTTATTTTATTCGATTGGGTGGGGGTGTTTAAAAGAAGGGGGCGGTTATCCTTAATAATACGATAATATCATAATAGTATCACAGCAAACCTTTAAAAACAATCTAGTTTTAAATAATTTCCAACGGGATTCTAAAGGTCGATATGGCTGTTACCAAGTGTATAACAGGGGTAGTGATCGCTGCTTCAATGGTTTTTAGCAGATATGGAAAGAAAATCAAGAATAGCAAGAAGTTCTACTTTTCTGCAATCTCTTATAAAACAGTATTTGAAAGCAATATTAATGCAAACAATTATTCCGGTTATTGGGCTCACCTTCAAATTTAAAACATAGATAATGGATACCATCAACATCACCTTTACCAAAGTTTCCATTGCTCGGAGTTTCCTGTAGTATAATCTCTTCTTTTAGTTCTTGTGCTTGCAAACAGCTTTGTTGTCCAATGATTTTAACCTTTAAATTTAAATTTTCCCAAAGGAAGAACTATCCAAGAAATGCTCTTAAATGTTATATGGGATTCGTTGATGAGTCAAAAATTCAATAGTGATGCAATGAGCAAGTGTCTAGCTGTAACTCCTACTCGAGTAATTGTTAATTCAAATCTGTGGTTGGCTGGTACAAAATCTTCCTCTATAATAATGTGCGTATACATGCCAGCAAACTTAAGAATTGTACAAATTTACCAACACTGATCAATTTGACCAATATCCAAGTTTGAGTTAAATGTTAGCTACTTTCATCATAGGTATGAATTAAAGTATGTTGAACCAATACTGCAAAAGTGCCGTACCATATAAAGTTACATCACTGATTTCAGAATCCTGTACCATCATATTTATATGCCCCACAAAAAAAGGGTGCGGGTGATATTTGTGTCCCAATCCATTGTCTGCCATAAGCGTGTACGCCATGATTTGATTACATCATTTAATAACCATGTTTACTTGGACCAGTTAAACACACAATCAGTCTTTTGATCCACCCCTAGAAACTATCTTGATCCTATGATGCGTCCCTCCCCCATTCTAAGATTTCTTCCACTTCCTCACTCCTTTATTGTTGTTGTTAATTATTGTTCTATGTCTCTTCTGTTCTGAATCATAGATTTTATCTTTTTTTGTTTATTTAACTTGTTTATGTTTTTTATTTCATTGTTTTCATCTGTTTTAAAGATTTTAATACTGGCTCTTAAACTTCTAGTACTTCTGCCTACCTTTTGAAACTTTTTTTAACTGGCAGCTAATTTTGTCTCTGACTCAATTGTCCAAAAGCTCTCTCCAGCATCGACAATGAAGGGTTAATTTGCTTGCTATTTGCCAAATATGGGTTAGGAAATTCTCCTCCTTACTGCTTAAAGTCTGAAACAAACATCACGTACATTGCAGTTTTGATGTCATCAAAATTCTTAACTTTTAATAAAACCATTCGTAACCTTTTTGATAAACCTCACCAGGGGCCCTTGTACTCAACAGATAGAAAAAGACGGCCTGCTCTAGCCCCACCCAAAAAATGCTTCCATTTTGAAAATTATAATCCGCCGAAGATCCGGATATGGGCAATTATCTAAGGATTTAAAAATAGTTTTTGTTGCATCTGTGCATGAAATAGTTTGATGATATAACTTGGACGGAATCTTTCCTTTGTCAAGTTTTTCTTCTTTTCAGAAGGAAAATATTAAGTTTTTTTTCTCATTTTAAGAACAAGTTGTAAAATAAGAACATGAGGTTCTGGGACCAAAACATTTAAGCACATTGGAAAAACTTTTTAGAATTTTTGTAGAAATTTTATAAAATACTTACAAAATTGAGAACCTTAATTACACCTAAAGTACAAAATGTTGAGAACGTCTTTTGGAAAAATACTTATGTTCTTATGAAAAAAATATGTATGAGAAAAAGGGATTCATCAGCATTGGAGGGCAGCCAATCTATTCTACTTTTAACATTTATTTATAATATTTAAAGATGATTATATACAAAGTGTTTCCAATGTGCTTAATTCTATATACTATAAGGCTTTTTCAGTATACAAAGATTTAAAAATAGACATGGTGGGAAAATCTATACATATAATTAAGTTAGATAAGTGCTAAATCAATTTTTTTACAATGATTTATGAGAGCAGCCACACCCTATTATTAGAAACCGAATATATCTGTGAGACTATTTAGCTTTACATCTCCATAATACAGTCATAAAAGATAATAACAACGCCTGAAAATATAAAATACCTAATGCATATAAAAACAATACTAGCTAGAGTGGTTCGGTTCTAACAAAATATAGCATCTAGCATGTATAAAATCAGAACAACTCTGAATTTCTAAAAGTCACAAAAATATATGATTTTGGATTAAATAAAACTTTTCAAAATTGGACTAGCAAACGCATTTCAGCTAATTTTGGATTAGCCTGTTAGACAAAAACCGCGAAAAACAAAAAAAAATTTGGTTTGTGGAAAGGCACTGGCTAACTTTGGATATCCTTTTGCAAATTTTTCGTATTTTTCACTGATATGTCGTACACCTTAAGATTTAAAGGATCGCTTAAATATCATCATCTCAGTTTTATGTATGTTCATGTTTTAAGTACTGGCTAGATCAGGGTAGCCCGGGGTCAACTAAAGGCTTTTTAATAGACTGGAGGACGCGATTAACTTTACAGGACTCAGCGTCGTCAAAAATCCTTAGAAAGCAAGGCTTAGCTAGAAGTAACCTCTAGTCTTAGTCCGGAAGGGCTTGTGAATAGACAATATGCAAAGTAATAAACCTTTCTTTAATATATGGAATAGACCTTATCCTAAGAGATCACAATGCCACCATAGAAAAAAAGGAGAAGAAGAAAATTGCATAACTGCATAGTTTGGGCATTTTTCATGGCATGTACTAAAGCGTCGAACAGCTTTGTCTTTTAAAAGTGTTAAAGCCAAAGGTAATACTTAACACGTGTCTCTGTTGCCTGATCCGGAAGGGCTTGTCAATAGCTCAATCGTATCACTATGCATCTAAAGTACCCCCTGTTAATCTGGAGATATACACATCCAAAGTTTATCATTTCGTTCTTTAATTGCGTTTAGTAAAGCGGATTTGTCTGCGAGAGAAACAGAAAAATATTTCAGAAACCGCTCCCATATTTCCCCTGGAATGTTTCGGTTGGCCTTGGTTTCTAAGCATGAGAATTTTTTTTTGAAATTTAAACTGATTTAAATCTAGTTCTATTGCAGTCAAATTCTTTCGTTTTATATCATCGATCCATTTACCTCAATTTCTTTTATCCTCCTCTGCAAGGAGGGATCTATACACACTAAACCCACGCACGTAATAGTGTCACATAGCTCTTTCCTTTAGCATCTTTTACTACAACTTCGCCATTATCTCTACTTATCTCTATATATTTTAGCCTCACATTTTCACTGATGATTGGTGCCTGAGCACCATGAAACTTAGATATTCTGTCAACTCTTTATTATATATTTTAGCCTCAATGGGCTCTTCCAGAAAAAAATTGTATATGGGGGGTGGAGGATATAACAATTTTCAGTGATTTACCCCCCGGACAAAGTGACTTTTGACCCCCCCCCCGGACAACGGGTTCCCCCCGGACAAACATCAGCTGACCCCCGGACAACCGAAATTACCCCCTGGACAAGGTAAATTTTGACGAATTTTTGCTACCCCCCGGACAATATATCCTCCACCCGGGGTGTACGAACATTTTCTGGAAGAGCCCAATTTATGAAATTAGATTTTGCAAATCCCAAATTATTACATAAAAACAAGCATACCGGGTGGTACAAAAAAGTTTTCTTAAATTTCAAATTTTGACGTAGAGCGCTCTAATCAGTCGAATTTACCATAGACTTTAGTTCCTTTGAGTCGTTTATTACCTTGTAATACAGTAATATCGGTGGTATATGATAATATGATTATTATTATGGGGTTATAATCTGTTTCAATTTGTCCTTTCCATAATATTATCCCATTTTCCGCTAGCTAAATAGTTCGTCTAGGATGCTAGACCAAATATACACCAATTATATGAAGCTTTCTAGGTTGACGAAAATTTTTCCCACTGTCCATGACAAGACATGTAAAGGCTGAAAAACTCGTTTAATTTAGTTTAAGTTTCTTATACCTGGTCGGTAGAAAATACTTCGACAATAGAGTGACGAAAAAATCGCTTGGTGACGAAAATGTAAACGATAAATTTTTTGCCGACGTTGTTTCTCTTGAAAAAAAGAATTGTCGGCAAGAAATATTTGTCAGTAAAAAGTTACCAAGCTAATGCGAACTGACGAAATTTTTCTCCCACCAATATTTTTGCCGACGAATTTTCTACTAAAGTCTGTTCACGATAAGTGTGCACTCTTTTTTCTTTTACCTATAGCTTTTGAAGGAAAACTTCAATTTTTATAAATTTGGTATCGGTGGAGAGATATTTGCGAGTGGAAAAATTTGAAATTAAAAAGTTTTGAAAAAAATTCTAAAAACGAAGATGAAAATAAAGAAGAAAAAAATGAAGATCTTGTAGAAAAATGCTATAACTTTCATTTTCGCTGGAGAAATTTTTTGATTATAGGAGGACATCACTGTGAAGAAATTTCACTAAAATATTTATTCAATATAAAGTTATGATACAAAGTTAATAAGTGATTGACCCCAAAAATCATCTTATAGTTTCAGAAAGATTCTCAATATGCTAAGAGACTCATTTTGAGACTGATCGTTCTGCTTTGACAACGACGATATACTATTGAAGATTAGAAAAAGTATACACCGTATTTTAATTATATTTTTTTTAAAGGAGGGGTAGAATGGTATTATATCAGGCAAAAATAAAAAATTTAGTGTTTCAAGAATGCGGGTGAAGGAAAAAAGCTCTCATGCGGCCGGCCGGAAAAATAATTAGTCATATTCTGCAGCCGGGTCAGAAAAATCTTTTTTTTCACCCGGCCGGTTTCCGAAAACACTGCATTTTTTTTTTCGCCGCATTTAAACTTTTTTATTACAGTGCAATTTTTATTTCTTTTGAAGGAAATTGTGATGCCATATACACGAACCTGTACAATTTGTCGACCCAAATCAAATATGAAGTCATCAATAAACTGTTAGATGAAGCGACGTCGAGTAAGCCCTTTTTATGTCTTATGGCCTACACGTTTTTTTATAAGAACAAACTATATAAGAACATTAGGCTTCAATGGCCAAAATCCTAAGAAAAAGTAAAGAACATTTTAAGGCTTTGCGTACTCTAGAAAACCGAATTTCATAGGAAAATTGACAAAAATACTGAAAAATGGTGAAAACAAGAGCATGTTAGGAACATTTTTAGGCTTAAAACTCAAAAAGTTAAGAACATCCCAAGGCTTCAAAAATTTTGGATGTTCTTATAAAAAAACGTGTGTATTGGAGTTTTGAAAAAGGACCCAAAAAGGAAAATATCAGAATAATATCATAAAGTAATCAATCAAACATAAAAGCCAAAGATTGTGTGAACTTTTTTTTTAATTGCTTAAACGAGATAAAAAGATTTTCAGATTTTCTTGCAACGATATTTCAATATTTATCAAGTTTCAACTGCTACATATTCTGATACCCTTTTAATTAGAATTTTGAGAAATCAGTACAATGGTCAGTCAACTCTCTCTAATTCGAACCTCTATTATTCAAATCACTCTGAAAATAGTGTAAAATGCTCTCTAATTCGAAGAAAAATCCTTTGGAGATCGAATTGGAGAAAGGCAGCTGTACTTTCGATGAGGTCCTTACTCTGAGATATCTTTTCATAAAGTTGCTTGTTTTTCGTTTAGTTTTTCAAACTATGAGCGTATGGATTGACTACGATTACTTTTTACCAGAATAATTACAAATTTAATTTGATGAATTAATTATGTTAATTGAAGTAATTAACCGATCAGACCAAATTAATTTGCGTTAATTAATTGTTCTTGATATATACAGGGTGTCCCTAATAAAAGTATCGAGTTTGAACATGCGATTAGAGTAGAAAGTTTTAAGTGTGTATTCACAAAATTGTATTTTAAGCTCTCCCTCTTTTTTCTTTGTCATTACGTAACAATAAAAACATACTCTGCCTGTTTACAAATGCAGCGAAATTACGATCATGAGAAAAACGCAACAATTAAAACATGTTTGTAAAGAATCGTATGTAAAACTATGAAAATAATAAAAATGGAATGTATGGAACAATAAAAATTTTTTATTAATTTTGATTTTTAAAGATACATTTATGCAACAGGGGAATAGTAAAAAGGGCTATTGATTAATTTATACGTTGTAACTACCTTTTGTAATGAGCCTATGTGATGGAGAACGTTCTTATATTTTAGCGATAACAGACACAAACTTTTTTACTCAATCGCATGTTCAAACTCGATACTTTTATTAGGGACACCCTGTACAGTGGCAAAAAGTGGAAGATTGACCAAACTGCATTGTTTAGGCTGTATCTTTCGGAAAAGGGTGTCCAACATATTCTAACTACTTGAAAAAACAAAATGAAGAAAAAAATATACAAGCCAAGTAACATATAAACAAAACATTATTGTCAAAGGTTAGATTTTTAATGGCAGGGTTAGTGAGGTGGCAACTTTCCCAAAACAAATACCTTATTGGCCAAAACTTACTCGGCCCTAAGTGACTAAATTTTGGCTTGGTGACTAAAATTAGGGCCGACTAATAATTAAGGCCGACTAATTTTTGGCCGATAAGGTATCTTTTTTGAGAGCGCCCGAAAGAGAAATGGGAGCTGAAGGACAGTACATTCATAGGTACTATTACAATGTCTTCTTACATTACATCACGGACCCAATAGCTGATTGGTTGTATAAGTCACGTAAAATCAGTCAATACGTCACTTTCAATGGTGCATATCATGAATTGGCGCCACATGAAAAGCAGTTTTTAGCTGTAATGGACAAAAAATATAGTCCAAAACTTCGGGCCTCTTTGTGCCATTGTTATGAATTTTTTCAAAGAGCTGAACAATTTTCATCTTACACAATTTTATCAAATATGAACATCCAAAATTTTTGATGCCTTCGGATGTTCTTAACGTTTTTAAGCCTAAGAATGTTCTTATTTTCACCATTTAAGAAATTCGGTCTTTTTCTTCTGCAAAGCCTTAACGTGTTCTTGGCCATCGAAGCCTTATGTTCTTATATAGTTTGTTCTTATAAAAACGTGAATTTGGCTTCGTTTGGCCTCAATTTGCAATTCAAAATATTTTCAATTTTTTTTTCGTGTTGAGTTGATAGTTATTATTCGTTTAAATGGACTTACGCTCTAATTGACACTTAATTGGTTTATCAAAATTTGGTAGTACATAGAAAGCTTCATTAAAACAAACAAATAACATAGCGCTATTCAATTTCTATTTTTTGTTTTGATGTTTTCGTTTGATTTTAATCTGTCCCCATGGGTTGAGATTGTAATTAAGGCAACGATACGCATTCAAGTCACGGGGTCTAGCGGCATAATACGAGTTTTTTTTCAGCAAGTACACGTTTTTTCATAACATCGAACTATAATTATATGGACATAAGGCTTTGATGGCAAAAATCTTAAGAACAAGTTAAGAAGATTTTAAGGCTTTGAGAACTCTAAAACACCCAATTTCTTAAGAAAATGCACACAAATGCACAGAAAATGGTGAACTTTAGAACATTTTAAGAACGTTTTTAGGCTTGAAACTCAGAAAGTTAAGAATATGCGAAGGCTTTAAAAATTTTAAATGTTCTTATAAAATAAGAATGTGTAGTTTGTTCTTCAAGAGAATTTTTCTTTATAATTTAAGTGTTACTATTATCTGATATTCCGATGGCGTATTGGCGGCCGCCCACGCTAAAGCTCTAAAGGAGCGGACCAATATACCATCGGAGACCTATAGTAGTCATCGTTTGATGTACCGCATCACAGTCGTGTCTAGCCGTCCTTACACTTTTTGCTTGACTATCGGTTGCACCCGACTGAATTTAGCATGAAAATCTCTGCTGCCTGAGAAGGCTTGAGAAATATTCAAACCTTCGATTGTTGGCTGTTTTTGGTTTATTTTGGTGGATTTATTGAAACTTGACAGTTTCATTACTCTTTCAGTATTATATTTAGTACCTAGTGTAATTTCTTAGTAAGTGCACCAAGTTAAAAATGCTTGACATTGCATGATTATTTCTTTGTTATTTATTTGTTTTTGGTGGTTGACTGGTTATATTTTCAAAGGTCAAATCAAGAAAGCATCAGGTATGTTTTTGTTAGTTTTACCAATAATTTTATGCTGGAATTTTAAACTGCTGCATTCCAATTTAGACCTTTAGAGCCTGTCGACCGCCCTCCATGCAGAGCAGCGGACCGCCCAACCCCAACCGACATCAACAAACTTGTTGATCATGACCTGTGTGTTGTTTATTTAGAAAGCCAGAATCCTCCTCACCAATAACAAAGTTGGAGGGAGGTTCTCATATATTGTATCAGTATCTTGGGGAAAAAGCTTTTATTTTTTGGTAATAGGACCATCTTTGCCTGTTTCGCCAAACTCTATTTTTAGAGGCTGACATGCATATTTCAGGTAGTGAAAGATCTAGTGCAGTGTATATTTCATTTGGTGTTGTGAGGCAAGCTTAGTGATTTTGGAAATAGCAAAAAGTTCACATATTGCTGTATAAAATTGGACTAGATTGAGGGAAATTTGGCTCATGGCCACTCTCTTCTAATTGTTTGTTCGTGACATTTGCTTGTTTACTTTTTTAGGCAGTAAAAGATCTTGAATAGGTGAAATTGTCATTCGATGTGAGGAGACAAACTTATTTATTCTAGTAGCAGCAAAGAATTCGCATTTTATTGCTATAAATTGAACTGTAATTGGGTTTGGATTTAGAGCCACTCTCAATAAATTTTTAGTTCCCGTCCTGCTTTGTTTACATTTTTCAGTTCGGAGCACTATTTAGAAATCGCACGGGAAATTTTTTTTGCCTGTGTACTCTTAGTTCGGGGCACTAGTAACTTTTTACCGTCCCCAGACTCTTTCTAAATTTTACGAACGCGGTCAGGAGAAATTCCGTAATCCAAAGGTTCCAGATGTTTATAATTTTCCCGACCTTCAGAGCTTTAGCGTGTCGGAAGAAAATTTCTACATCGAGTACCAGATAAGTGTTACTACAATCGGTGACGAAATACTTCGCACAAAAAGGAAATCCACCGGGGTGTTTTGAAACCACAATCGATTTGCAAGTGCTCTAAAGTAGGATCGAAGGGTAGAGTTTTAACTCTGAGTTTTAACGCTAGACTTAAGGACCTTAGGATCTAAGGTTCCAAAAGTTCAAAAATGGTCCAGTAGGGCTTGAAATATAGCCTAGAAACCAATAAATCTCTCCCAGATCGAAATAATCGTTGAAATCAAGTTGAAGGCCCGAAATTGACATTCTCGCTCGAACTTCAATTTTCGAAAAATGGTAAATTAGCTAAAAGTGCCAATATGGCACTGATTTTAGTGATGGGTCGAGGTTCGGGATAAAATATTTCGTTCCCATTGTTGGGAACACCACCTTATAGCATCGGTAAATGAATTCATTCTACAAAAACAACGTTCAAAAAAGTATAAAAAGAAGCATAACCCAAAAATAAACATTTCCTTGGATTTTTAAATAAAAAACAACAAGAAAATAGAGTCGATGTTGTAGGAATATTTCGACGATCTTTATGTATTCATTTTCAACCATATACTAAAAACATTTCAAATGCTACAATTTATTCTAAAAATCAGTACAGCAGGTAATAAAAATCGTAATTAAAAACATTAATGAGATTAAATAAAACTATGCACAAGGGAATGAAATAACAAAATTGATATAAAAGAATAACGGTTTAAAAGAAACAAAGAGAGTAATCAATTGTCAGGGGCCTATCCAAACAATTGTAGCTCTTTTGAAGCTTTTAAACCGTCATTAATTTTAGGCCGAAATTTCTTAATATAAAATGCCTCTAAAAAAGATAACAATTATCATTCATGTCTATTTTACAGTTATTCAATACTGCATTAATCATATGTTCTATCTTTGTGGTCGATCCCGTCGGAATTATCAAACAACCGAGTGAGAGCAAAAAAACAACGTTCCTTTTAAGCCTTTTAAGGGATGAAAGTTGATCCCAAAAAAATCCTTCTATTAAAGAGCCCCCCCCCAGCGGTTGGTGTGATGGCGTGATGGAAGGTTCTTCGTGGCGTGATGGCGTGAAATTTTGAAAAAAAAGGCGTGATGGCGTGAAAAAGAAGTGCCAGCGTGATCGTGAAATCGAGTTTTTTTAGGCGTGATTGCGTGAAATTTGCAGTTCAGCGTGATCGTGAAAATTATATTTATTACTTGAATCGTAATTCTCTGTCCATTTTAGCCAATTTAGAGGGTTTAAATTTCAAATTTTTCTTGGTCGGCCCCAACTATTGTGGGGCCTCCTATAGATCTCATTTTAATACATAAAAGAAACGGTGCAAACAGTTTTATTCGTCTGCCATTTATCATTGGTAATTTCCAATTATCTTTCGCACTTGCTAGCTACAAAGATTTATTATACACTGGATAAACGACGATCATTATATTTTCATTGTTTCAGAAAACAATTAATGTTCTAGCTTTGTCAGGATAACTGTCATGGCGGCTCGAAGGTGTCTGATTTTTTAAAATGTTTATCAGTCTTATTTTTAAAAAGTTCTCTAGCTCTTTCTTTTTGTACATTTGCAGAAAAAAAAGTTTGAAAGTAAGGCTAGCATTCCAAGCCTGGTACAATTGTGAAATCTAATGTGAGAAAAACATCATTAGACAAGAAATTCAGACAAAATGTTTATAGTGACATAAAATTTTCAATTGAAAATATCTTTCCAAGACTGTCCCCAGAAGAGCTGAAATTAACATACTTAAAATTTCAGTGTCTTGGCTCCTCTGTGGTATGAAAATCCTTTGGAGGCACGTGGTGGCAAGGTGGTTTTTTTGAGGTTGAAGTTTGAAAATTTCCGGTGTCAACATTAAATTTCTTATACACAACACGTCTTTTGCATCTTTCTCACATCTTGAAACGCCATAGCGACTTATTATTATCAATTAAGTGGAAGAATCTAACTCTCGCATGAAAGTTTTAAGTCTCTTTTGGGAATTGGATGAGTAATTTTTGATAAGAAATGCAATAAAAATGCTTAGAAAAATCATTTAATGAGGGAAGGAGAGTGAACAATAATATCATTACTGCGGACATAGCTAGTACACGAGAAATCGGCAAAAATCTGTTACTTGTATATCCAGTGTATAATAAATCCTTGCTAGCTAGTCTCCAAAATAAAGTCGAATGCTATAATGAGAGGGTCGAAAATTGAAAATTTCTCCCGTCGGCGCAAACCATGCTTCCTCCGTAACTAACATTTTCCTCTCTTTCTTAGATGCTTATTCTTAGATGCATCAAAGACATCAGGTCCCTTATTTCAGGAAAATATATATTTGTAGCAAAGCCTTAAACAGAAAAAAGCAACAGGTTTATTATGAACTGTAATTTTGAGCAGATTGGCAGATTGGCGTTGATTGGCATTTTTAAAGGAATTATTTTTCAAATAGAATTGAAATGGGTCCTAAAAGAGCACTTTTAACCCTTCAAAATTCAAAATTTTCTCCGTTGCCCAACCATGGTGGGCTTTGTCAATTTACTCAAATATACCTCAGCCCTCAAACCGGGGCCCTTTGATGTGACCCACCAGTTGTCAAACAATTTTTGATATGCATAAGTCAAGATAACGTCACATTTCCTATGGGAAACACCTGAAAAACCTGGAATTTGACCCCTGTGTATTACTAAAAATAGAAAAACAGAGGTTAAATTCCTTCCAGATTTTTCGGGTGTTTCTGATAGGAAAAATGATATAATCTTGACGTACGCGTATGAGAATGCCGAAAAACTGATCGGCGACCACACACCTATTTGTGGGCAAAAAATTAATTTTATATAACGGCATTTTATCCATTCCAATGGGTCTAAACGTGGTCTAAAACTGAATTTATCCAGAGAATATGAGCGTGAAAACCAAATTTTCTAGGCGTAATGGCGTGAAATCGAAAACAATTGGCGTGATCGTGAAAATCCAAATTTTCAGGCGTGATGGCGTGAAATTGCAAAAATATTTGTCGTGATGGCGTGAACTTAGGCCCCCCCCCGGCTTATTAAACTAAATTCCCACATTTTATTGTTACTGACGAGATTTCATTTCCTACCTCAAAAAATATTATAAAATTTCAGATATGAAAATTTCAGATCTTAAATTGTTGCATCACAGTACGTTATGTAAAGAAGATTTTGAAGTCTCGATTCAGGGCCATGGGGGGAAACTTTGAATCAAGTTCGATTTCATATGGGGAAAAAATCATTCTAAAGCCAACAAACACCGTGGCTTTCCTCAAACAAGGCAAAAAATACGTCACTAGAAATATTGAGGTATTACAACACTCTCTAGGATGTTAAGAGTAATTTTTTCATTGTTCTTTTCACAAAATTTTCTTCAGAGTGTCAAGGAAACAATGATTCCCAAAGCTTCCAGAGCCTCCCTGAAGAACTGAAGGTAAATATTCTCCCAATTTTTCCACAAATATTTTTCAATCGAGTACACCAGAGTACACTTCAATATTATGTTTTTCCACTACTCTTTTTGTCTAGTAATGGACAACCCCTGTCAAAAGGAGGATTTAAGTTATAAATCCACTCTGGAAGTTATATCATTGCAATCGAGGAAATCAATTGCGAATGCTTTTAGTTAGTTGCTTAACTTCTTGACAATTGTTAGACCTTTCATGACCGAGTGAAATCCTGTTCATGGTGAAATACAGAGCACCCTTAATGGTTTGGTTTTTGAATAAGAGTGATATCGTTTGCTTGCCATCAATTTTGTTACAAGAGGAAAAGGAAAACATTTGTTTGCTTATATCAGCATAATATAACAACAGGCAGACACTGTCCTGATATGAAACGAAGAACACTTATGTAAAAATGAAACCTTGAAGGAAAAATTAACAAAGAGGTGGGGATTTGAAGCTGGTACCCTTCGTTTAAGTCGGTCAACCTCATCATTTCCATTGTGTTTTTCAGCTACAAATTTTGTACAACCTTGACGTAAGATCACTATGTGTAATGGCTCGTACAGGGCACGATATGAGTAACATTTGTCAAAGTGAAACGGTTTGGAAGAAAATAATTCAACGGGACTTTGGTAAGCTCGATATTATTATTAAAATCATATATTTCTATGACAATATACTCTTAGGTTCCAAATAAACGGGGGGGGGGGGAGGTTGGAAAGTTTTCGAGGTTTCAATAAACTGTACTTCTGAAAACCCAAAAAGGTAAATATAGGCTAAATTGGTCTTCTCCTTTCTCGGATTTTCTTCAGAAATGAGATTTGTCGTAGAAAGTGCTATTTTCGGACCTACCTCCGGGTACCCCGGTGGAGGTCCCATAAATTAACCCCTGTCCGTCCGTTCGTCCGTTTGTCCGTCCGTCTGTTACCAGCTTTTCTCAAGATTGGCTCATTAGTTTTTTCTGATTTTTTGCACAATGATACAAAATGGCAATGCCCAGAACGTGACGGAGCCCGATTTTCGAGAAAAAATTCATTTGGGCAAATTTGGGCCAAAAAGTACCTAAAAATAGGGTTTTTTGGACGTTGCAAAATCCTGTCATTACTTTTTTCTGATTTTTTGTAAAAAGATGGAGGGCAAGATTCTCTAAAGAATGGCTTTTCTTATAATCGGTTGTATTTTCATTCAAAAACATTATTGATAGCAATGCCCACCATCAAGCATGTTTCAATTTTCAAAAAAATTGATTTTTGAAGCCGGAACTATTAAAAATTCGCCGGAACAACCTATTTTCGCCGGAAAGATAGTATTTCTTGAATTTCTTAAGCTATACTTTATATTTTTTTATGAAATTTTGCACACTGATGTAAAATGATAATACCTAAAATGTGACGGAACCCGATTTTTGAAAAACATTTTTTTCCGGCCGAAAATGCCGGAAACATGTATGCCGGAAAAACCTGATTTTTGCAGATGCGTATTCGCAATGCTTAAAACATAGCAGAGTTCGATTTTTGAGAAAAAAAATTTTCCGGTTGAAAATGCCGGAAATCGCGGTTTTTGCAGATTTTCATTTGACTTTTTCCTTATTTCTTTGTTGTTTTTTTCACACAAAAACATTATTGATAACAATGCCCACCATTAAGCATGATTGTCAATAAAACAGATTTTTGCAACCGGAACTTTCTATTTCTATTTTCCCTACTCCCCTTCCCTCATCCCCCATCAACAATCAATGATAAAATTAAATGCGTTATGCATTTTCGCAAAACACTATATTGTCTGACTGATTGTTTTCATTTTTCTCCTTATTTCTATCTAGCTTTCATCATCAGGTATTATTATCCATACAGCGGTCATTAAGTAAACCGTTAAAGGTTCAATCGGCGGGCGGTATTGAAAGGTTTTGTGACTCAAATTGTCATACCCGCGCTGAGGAAATTAAAGCGCCAGGCTTCAGAGGGCTAAAATATCATTAACGGCCCGGGTATAGGGCAATAACGTCATTTGCGGCCCGCTCGGAATGGGATTGAAGTCGTTGCATTGAAGCGAAGAGACTAAACTAACGTCAGAAAAAAACACTTTTCGGTCATTTGCGGCCCGCTCGCAAGGTGCTAAAAATTTGTTGAAGACATTGCATTGAAGCGTAAAGAATTGGTTGACGCTAGAAAAAAACGTTGTTTGAATGTGCGATATGGATGATAATAGTAATAGCGTTAAGTTTTCGTTCGTTGATGTCATTAATTCTGCCCTTGCAATTTGATTATTAGCCCTCTAGTGCCATTTGCGCCCTCCGCTTCGCGTCGGGACCAAATGACACTATCGGGCGAATAATCAAACTACGCGGGCAGAAAATGACAACAACGACCTCAAACTGAACGCTATTGTTATAGGTCCATTCAGCATGTTGCTTGTTTAATCTATTATAATTAAATATTATTTTTAACAGGTACCAAGTGCGAAGAATATTCACCAAATGTAAGTCCGTCTATAATGAAATAGGTAAACATTTTAAACAGGAGGATATTATTTTCAAGATTTGAATTTTTCCAAACAGTATTCCGAAAACTATTTTTAAAATATTTTAAATTGTCTTTTTTGGATGGTGGAAGCCCTATCCATTACACTGAACTAAGTGATGGGGTGGTGATCTTTTTGAAAGCGAGCGAAAATCAGTTAGTGCTCATTATGATTTGGAGTAACCCACCTTCTCCGGTCCTTTGGGAGTTTTTCTAAAATTGTTGTCATTTTTCCTAGGCTTATAAAAGATTAAAGAGAGAAGAAAGAAGAGCCAAAGAAGAAATGGAGAGACAAAGACGTGAGGCTGATGAGCTGAGAAACATGAGGCCAGAATTTATTCCCATGCGTGAAGATTCACCTGACTATCTACGTCTCGTCGCTCCCAATTCTAGAATCCCTGGGATGATAGGTAAAATTGTAACAAATATCAGTATTATGCCTTTTACACTTTTTCTTATTAAGAACAAACTATATAAGAACAGGGGAGAAAAAATTGATTCAACAAGTGATTCAGCTCATCCTATCTATTTTCTTATCACTGAACAAGAGTGACATGTTAAATATTTTCGAGATCCGTAGTTAACTCGGGTTTTTTTAACTCGGGTTTTCCGGGTCTCGTTAAATAAGGGTATGCCGAAGTTAGACCAATTTGCAATAACTAGCAAGCTTGAAGTGTAAGGATTTGAGTGTGGCTGAAAATCTATTATGCAATTTTTCCGGACAAAGTTGGGCAGAAAGTATTTGCATGGATGAAAATCAAAATCGCAATTTTATGCAATTTATTTTATTTTGATTATTCAATGGCATTTTCCAAATATCCATTTTAATTACCTCGACAATTGATTATTTGAAAGTCCATAACTCAACTATCTTTTGACGATTTTACTTTATCAAAAACCCGTTCCGCTTTTTCTCGGGCACGCTCGAGATATTGTAGGCTGCACACCTCCCCTCTGATCTGTTTTGATATAGGTGATGCTGATTGTGTATAAAATTCCTGTCCGTCAGTTACCCGAAATTTGGCTAACCTGTTTCAATTTTCTTTAAAATCTTTAGAAATCCAATGGTTGTATTAACCTTTAGCCATTCAAATTTCTAATTCAAATTTAATAAAACTTAAAGATCTCTCATATAAAACTTACTAATCAAGCAAATCAAGTTTCTAAAACTCAAAAACAGAAAGACGGGGGTAACTCTCGGACGGGAATTTTATACACAATACGCATCAAAACATATGAGGGGGAGATGTCAGCCTAAATATTTTACTGGTTTAATTTCAGGTGGACGTTATGACTTGATACCTGGACAATTCCCGGACATTGGGGCACCACGGAACGACCCTCTACGTATCGGACAACCAAGACGTGGCGGCAGTAAGATGATTTTTATTTTGGAAGGAGATTCCATACATGTTTCTTATGTCTTTTCAAATTAGTAAATTGATTACGCTCTTTTTCTTTCATAAGAACAATTTTATAAGAACAATGAGGATTAAAGTCGCGAAAAAAGAAGATCAATTTAAGTAAAATGTTGAGCCTGAATTTACTCAATTTCAAGCAATTTGGGGGGAGTAGTGAAAATTGGGTAATTTCACCTTATAAATAAGAACAGGATAAGAACAATTTGAGGCTCAAAGTACCAAAAAATAAGAACATCCGAGCCTCATCAAAAATTTACTGGTTCTTATGAAAATAAAAGAGTATTGTAATAATTTTATACATCTGACTTGGCCGAAAAACATTCAGTGTTATAAGAAAGATAATATCGAAATCAAAAATCAAAACATCGGTGTTAAGGCCAATCGAAGCAAATCAAAATGAGAACAAAACTTTTGGTTGATTTTCTAGCCGGTCAATTTTCCTCATAAAATTGAATGCCGAGTAATCTAGTTACTCATGAAGTATTTTTTCTTATTTATCGTCTGATCAAGTAAGAAGCCACATTGTAAAGTTTTGTTAATGTTCCTATTCATCAACAACTATCTTTACCTTTTTCTGACAGATGGTATTCCGGTTGGTCGTGGCATAGTCCCGGGTGCCCGCTTTGACCCGTACGGCCCCATACCAGATGATGACGACTTTCCTGGTGGTCCTCCTCTACAACCAGATGTTTTGCAACGCCCTCGCTTCGGGCGTGGGAATGGATTCGGAGGTGGCGGCGCAAACTTTGGTGGTGGTAGTGGGTTTATTTAAGGTTAGTTTTTTGCTCTCTTTTTAAAACCCTTTGAAAAGTCTACACGCCATTCCAAAGGTTTTTTTTATTTTATCCCTATTTTGCTCTCAAAATGAGTCAATTTGCTTTAAGTGTGTCCTGTTTGTTGCTCCCATAAGCAAACGGCTCTCAAGGTTTAATTACACTGACGATATTTCCACGTGATAGAAAGAAAGATAGAGTGAACGTTTAAAAGCGATTGGAATTTATATAAAGGCTGATTGTCAATTTCAAGATAAAATTTGATAGATTGATTTTTAACGTTTTCGAGCACTTTCTGAAAGTAACTTTTTTATTCAATTGGATATAACTTTCGGTCGAATGAACTAGATTTAATAAATGACCCATCAAAATTAAGTTTATCTTTATTCTTTCCAATGAAAAAGAATTGGTTCTTTAAAATTCTTAGATTTCGAGAAAATTCACTTTAAAGAGGGAAACTTTTTTGTGGCGCACCCTGTATTTTATCACAGAATATGTCCGAATATCTTTTGCGTCATTACACATCGTTTTTGTTCATTTCATTGCATAAAAGATTGTAACACGAAAACTTTTTTGATATTTGCAACCAAGAAATTATTATGATTTATAGACAGGTCTCGAATTTCGCGTTCTATATCTGTGTTTGTGTCCTGTTTGTTGCTCCCATAAGTAAAATGCTCTCAATGGTTTAATTACACTGACATGTTTGTTCGATATCTGTATACTTTTGATCAAATATTAATCGTAGCAATCGCTTTTGCTTTTGGTGAGAGGTCAACACTGTCTTAAAAAAGTACACGCTTCTTTTTTATAAGAATGGTGTTTTTCCATTTCATCATGGATATTCTTAAAACTTTTTGGGAAAAATCATCCTGAAATATTCTGACAGTATTCTTAGGCTAGGTCGCAAACCCAGCCTAAATCTAACATGCAATATATACCTCAAGCAAGAATTCGGCTTTTTTTGTAAAACTTCTTAGCGTTGCTAATGGAATAATTGGCAATTTACAGGTAAAAGGCTACATATTTTATATTCTTATAAAAGAAAAAGCTTGTATAGTTAACGATAGCAACTAAACAAAACAAATATCAAAGTCCGCAAAAATCACGATTTTCATTTGCGTATTTGAAGTAAACCACGTTTATGTGCACGTGTTACTGGTTTGAGAATTCAGGCTCAGATTAGTGACCAAAAGCTTGTCATAACTGATGTGGTTAATTTTTATTTTTATTTGTTCTTTATTTAACGTTGGTAATAAAAAATAGTGGTTGAAGTTGATTATTTCTAGGCTACCTGAGGGGTAGTAGGTTCGCGGGGGTGACAGGTATGTCCAAAGCCATAAATTGAAAAAATTACCAATTGAGGTTTTCCCAAAATTTTGACGGTTTTTCAAAAGAAAATTTTCGATTTCAGAGAGTGGGTTGGTTTTTCTAACCCTTAGAGAGATTTTCAAGGCATTCGTTTCTGCCCTGGCATAATAGGTACCTATTTTGTTTAATAACCTTTGGGAGGTTACTTAGTGTTTCCTAATCTTTTTATACAACTAAGACATATATCTGGTATGAAATTTTATTTGACAAATGATTTGAAGAGATCAACTTTCATCGAATCAAATTCAGACAAATGACACCTTGAAGTTATTAATAATGTAATAACTTTCGAAAGAGCAGATTTAAAATTCTAGATTCATCGTTTGTCTTCCAAAGTATTGCGTAGGCTTTCTTTCCAGACTGCAATCTCTTACACATTTAGACAGCTTCAAGTCCCTTAAGATACAAACCTATAACTAACATAGTTTTTATATTATTCAGGTCAATGGAACCAAGATGAACTTTATACGTTAGAATGACAACATTCTGGGTTTCCAATTTCAACATTTCAGGACTTTGATCAAAATGACACGATTTGTATTTAAACAACAAAGAATCAAACTAGTTGTTGTTTGAAGGAATATTTAAATGCGATAAAACCAGTTGGTCGATCAACATACGTACTTTAAAGATTTTCAAGAAAGGCAGCGACGAATTTTTTAAGAAGGATAAAATTATTCATTTTGCTTTGGCAACGATTCTTGCAGTTCACACTTCCAAAGAAATCTACAATCACAAAATTGTCCTCATCTCTGGATTGGATCATCAGTGAGGATTTAAAAAGTACGCAGAAATTGGTGCGTCTTTTAACAACATTCCAAAGGAAACCAACATTGCAGCATATGAACAAAGAGCTTCACCACCGTCACATCAATACTACACCAGTGAAATGAACCAATCAACGCAAAGCTCAACATCTACCAACAATGCTGTAAAAAGCACATCTCTGTCTTCCAATAATGTTGGAATGTCTTCGATGAACGGTAAACGAAATGTCGGTGGATTTGGAAATACGAAGACTGTTAAATCTTGTTTTTCTTCAATGAACGCTTCAAGCTTTGGTAATAACAAGAAAGTGATTGGGATTAGAAAAGTTGTCGCTTTTAAATGAGAATTGTTTGAGGTTGATTCATTTTATGGATCCATCCACAATAAAGAACAATCGTTTTGTATAAAGTCACTCACAGAGACAATGGATCAGGAAATTCTTATATCCAAATATTGATATGCGATAACCCACTGCTTGCTCTAAAGGCGATAAACAAAACTTTAAAGAAGAGTAAAAGACTAAGCTTCCTGCAAAAGACAGTTATTAATATGAAATTATTTCGTAAATTTGTACATTTTTTCAAGTGTGGTCCCTCTTAGAAAATTTTGAGTCTGGTAGTGTGGTCGTGTTACAAAAGTACAGGCTGTTTGTAGGAAAAAAATAATATATAGCTGAAACTTTCTCCAGACCTTCTCTATAGAATGCTTATGCCTCAGGAAAAAATCCCCTAAAATCCCACTGGTGGAACATCCCTTTTTTGGGTAATTTCTGTTTTCCCCAGGCAAAACCCTAAGGTCAAAAATTTTTGAAAATTTCAAACTCTTTTTGAGACAACATCATGTATACCATTCGAAAGCTCTCAAAAAACTATATAGAAGACTTTTAGACGGGTATAACCGATTTCATTACCTAACTCGAGATAATTCACGCAGAAGATGCAATTTTTGGTCAATTTTAGACCAAAATGTGGCGAAAAGTGGAACTTGCGCATGAAATATCTCGAGTTAGGTAATGAAATCGGCCATACCCGTTTAAAAGTCTTCTGTATAGTTTTTTTAGAGCTTTCGAATGGTATACCTGATATTGTCTGAAAATGAGTTTGAAATTTTCAAAACATTTCGCCCTTAGGGTTTTGCCTGGGGAAAAAAGAAATTGCCCAAAAAGGGAATGTTCCACCAGTGGGATTCTAGGGGATTTTTTTCCTGAGGCATAAGCATCCTATAGAGAAGGTCTGGAGAAAGTTTCAGCTGTATATTATTTTTTTCCTGTAAATTATGCTAAACGACCCCACTATAAATAAGTTTACAAAAAGGTTGAATCTGACTTGATACTTTTTATCTCATGATTCTATTACTGCATATGCTTTACATGGTGATTTTTCTCAGAAAGGTAATCCTTTGTAACCCAGCTAGAGTGTTCGTACCGTTTGTGATAAAATATTTTTTTCTTCCTGTAAAATTTTGTAATTGAGCAAACTTGTAAAATAAATTATTAATTAAAATTTTCTTCTCATAAAATCTTAAAATTAAAAAACGATTAATTTTATTGATGACCATTGATTCCACCATCTTAATTTAACTTGAAATCTAAATTTGAGGTGCTTAGAAGAGCTTAAAGCTCTGTTCTGTTTAAAACTTCCATTCTTAACAACCCCTTAACTTCGTTAGCTCTCTTCCGTCGGAGCTTCGAAACTAGAAAAACCATAGAAGTGAACTATTCTTTTGCTTTGCTATTCTTTGCTATGTTATACAGTGGAACCTCTAATTAGCGGACACCATCGGGGAATCGGATTAGTGTCCGCTAATTGGAGGTTCTACTGTAATTACTTTGAATTAATTGCTTATATCTGTTTCGCACTAAAATAAATTTTTCCCACTTAAATCGTTATTATCCCGATGATGAGGCCACAATTTTGTTCGAGCATTCTGAAATCTATTAAAGTTCATTTTGTGGTTAGAGATGACAAGTTATTTTACAAGTGGCTTTTGCACTTTTGCTTATTTCCGTTTTCTTGCTTGCCTACAGCATTCTTGTGCAGTGATCTTGACTGAATTCACCTTCAGGAAAGAAGTTTTGAACAGAATAAATTTTAGCGAATAATGATAATTACCTCAGTTCACTCCCCGCCAATTTAATTTTCTTTCGATTTAGCAAAAATTTTTCCTACAAATATTCTTCTTCCGCCCTTTTTTAGCTGAAATAATTTACAAAATAAGTGGGCCATTTGCCAAATGAAAAATTTTTGAATCCCCCAGAATTCCGCCAAACAGTACGAATATTGGCGAATTGGACCGTTCGCAAAAATTCCTTCTTTTAAGGTAGGACCTATTTTTGGTCTATGTCTTGTCCTATCTTGACAACATACAGCATTATCACTTAGGAAAACTCATGGTATTTTCTGATAAATAATTCCAGCTCAAAGAAAATGTGATGTGATGTACAATCTCATCTCAGTCAAAATATATTAATAATTTTGGTTATATAATTCTTCGTTTTTAGCAATTTAAAGCTCGGACAAGAAAGATAGGGAAGCTATTTGGAGAAGTTTGGTATTCCCTTAATGCCACATTTACAGTCTTATTTCCTAGTAAGTCGTGAGTCGCTGTATTTTTGACGTGGACACAATATTATTCTTGCTATAATTTTCATAAAAATAGTTTTTTTTCCACTTTTTCCACCACAAATTAACGACGATTATCGTTGTTTATGAGGACACAATAATCACATAACAATCACATCGACTACAATGGTATCAAATTTCAAATTGGCTTTTAAACTGGATGTTTTTGTTGTTATTCTTGCTTGCCTCTACATACTTTCAACATCCGCTTAGAAGGCAGCTGAGGACAGATCATTATAAAGTGCACGGTACTGTAAATAAATTTTGCGAAAGATATCTGTATAAAAATGTCTAAAGTAACATTGCCAGATCTTAAACAACTTCAGAGCTCAAATAACAAATTGTGCTTGGGATGTTCTGAAGAAGAGTTATTGGTTTACCAAGATGTCATCAAAGGTTTGTCGATATTTCGTTTTATACTGATGTATCAATATTGATTGATTTCGGTTTTTAATAATCTTACTCAATCCCGATATACTGAACTTTCGTCTCACCGTTAATATCACTGCCATGGATTTCACACCCAATCACAGTGTACGGGGTCTACCTGGGGGGTCACTGACCTTGACGACCCACGGGGACGTGCCGCTGGAGTTCAAAAAAATAGACTCTGTTAGATATGAATGCTTGGTAAATTTGGAGCCCTGTCGGAATGAAAAATCGAAAGATTTATATCCCCATTTGAATTTTGATAGAGATTCTTATCCCTGCTGTGGGGAAAAATGACAGGGTAGCGAGGCGGGTTCAATATACTTTCTTTTCGGCGTTTAGCTCCACTGACCATAGTAAAGGTGACAAAGGTGTGTTTTTATTGTCTGATTGCAGGTGCAGTAGACAATTATAATTTTGTGGATGATTATCCTCTTGATGCTGATGTATCCAAGTTGGATGTCAATCGAAATTACTCGTTTCCAGACCCCTCGGCAAATGAACACAATGCATGGTAAGGTCATAGATTTATAAAGCCCGAAGGGCTAGACGTAAAGCTTTTGCTGAAAAGTGTACTGTGGTTATGTATAAAATCCTACGTCTAAGTCGCGTGACATTACAATAGAATTTCAGCTATTGACCAATCAGAAGCTTCGCGGGTTTTCGAAAACAAAGGCAACAATATTTTTTCCGATATTCACTTCTTTTTGCATACGATGGCTTAAAGCCCGGTACCTTCATATATCAGTTATTTTCCAGGAGTATGTATGTAAAGTGTCATATAAAATTGAAAAATAATCTTTCTAATATGGTCTGAGAGCAAGCACAATTTTATGCTCCTTCTCAAAGAGAAATTCTTATATCCGAAATTGAAACTTCAAAGATGGATTGTCATTCCAAAAATTAACGCTAACAAAATCAAATTTTGATTGACAGGTGTTGTGCGCAGATTTGTAATAAAATTTGCGCAAATTTGTAATACTTGAGCTGCGCAGAAATGTAATACTTCTCTGCGCAGATTTTTAATTTGGAATTGATATTTTCATTGGTAACCAAATTCTATTCTGCGAGCAAAATGCATTAAAAAAGACTTAATAATACCCAAATAAAGTTGTGATTATTGAGCACATCGAATAAATAATGAATTAATATTTCTTTTCTACAGTATGTGGCCCCCAAAACGGCGATCAAATTTGAAATTTCTCTCAAATCTAGAGGAAAAGACATTTAACAAAAATTTTTGCTGCATGAAAACCTTTTGTAAAGGATTTGTGTTCAAACATGAATTTGAGTCTGTAAAAAAGCCTTCGGCTTATAAAACTATCTTCTAAACATAAGTCAAATTTTCCACATCAAAACACTATGTTCCTCTCATAAGTCTTCATAAATAACAGTGACGAGTATCAAATTAGCTACGTTTCAATATGCTGTTTATAAATCAAAGTTTGATTCCCGAAGGACAATAAAATGTGACGGCATAGAAAATTACAAAAGCCTCGAGGGACGTATAATAAAGATAACTATCCTCCAAATGATGCTGGTGATTAAGTAATTGTTTACACTCCCCTCCTTGAGATAATGCATCTCAACAGAATGCAATTTTGCTTCACAGCGCAACGCACAGTTCTTCAATATATGTACTTCACATTCAATAGTATAACATATTATGACAGTTATGTTTTCATGTAGTGTTCGTGTAACGTAGTTCTAATCAGTAACGTTTTCAGGTGTAATCAATACATTTCATTACGTGAGTTCAATGTAATGTTCCGTGGAAGTAAGTTCTAATTTAATGACCAATACGTTGGTTAGGTCATTCCTTTATTTTGTCGTAGAGTTGACAGTTGGAGAGTGTAGAGTTGATGAGTTGATCTTCTTTCTTCGTGCCCAGGAAGCACACAAGGTGTTTTCTTCGCACCCCAGAGGTACGCAAAGTGTTTTCTTCATGCCTCAGTGGCACACAAGGCGTTTTCTTCGTGCCCAGGAAGCACACAAGGTGTTTTCTTCGTGCCCAGGAAGCACACAAGGCGTTTTCTTCGTGCCCAGGAAGCACACAAGGCATTTTCTTCGTGCCCAGGAAGCACACAAGCTGTTTTCTTCGTGCCCAGGAAGCACACAAGACGTTTTCTTCGTGCCCAAGAAGCACACAAGTTGAAACAGGATTGGCAAATTGATACACGTTGATGAACAATTGATTGAGTTGATGTAGATTATCTTCTTTTATGGTGAGCAGAGGAATTCCGATGCAGTTGATCTTCTTTCTTCATGCCCAGGAAGCACACAAATTTAAACAGTATGAACGCAAACATTGGTTAGTTGACTTTAGCAGCTGGTTGATTCCAGCTCCAATCTTGAAATCTTTGTAGTTGGTCGAGTGTATGTACCGTCCTTTGTGGTGACTTCAACCTTTCGTACTTCTCCATCTGAACTTTTGAATACTTCTTTGATTCGTCCAAGGGTCCATTGACTTCGGACAAGATTCTTCTCAAGCATCATCACCAAGTCACCTTCCTTCAGTGCAGGAGAACTTGTCTTTCGCCATTTCGACCTAGTGGTCAATGTCGCAAGATACTCTTTGGACCATCTATCCCAAAATTGGTTCGTTATTGATTGTACCTGCTTCCACTTCTTTCGAGGAGCTGACCGAATTTCGTAATCCACGCTTGTGATGGGTTTTGAAGAAGGTCTTCCCAAAAGGAAGTGATTGGGAGTCAATGGTTCAAGATCGTTTGGGTCATTGCTAACATAAGTTAGTGGTCGACTGTTGAGTACAGCTTCAACTTCTGTCATTACAGTTTGAAGAGTGAAATCGTTTAATATTGCTGAATCGTTGAGGATGACACTCAGCGTTATCTTGACACTTTGAATCAGACGTTCCCAAACACCTCCCATATGAGGTGCTTCTGGTGGATTGAAATGCCACTTGATCTCCTTTCTCTGCAACGACTTGGCAATCTTGAGTTGATCCATTCGTTCGATTTCTTTCTTTAACTCGTTTGAAGCGCCCTTAAAATTAGTACCACAATCAGAACGGATCATCTCTGGATTTCCTCTTCTGTTGATAAATCGGTCCAGAACATTAATGAAATCGTCAGCTTCTAATGATGGTGAAACTTCAATATGCACAGCTCTAGTGACAAGGCATGTAAACAGACATCCCCATCGTTTGACTTTGCTTCTCAGGACCCTCACTTGAATTGGTCCAAAGAAATCTACTCCGGTGTGGAAGAACGTTGGGGCTCCCACAGTTATTCTGTCGACGGGTAGGTCTGCCATCTTGACTTGGCCTGGTTTAGGTTCTCTTCTGGCACTTGACACAACTTCGAATAACTCTTTTGACGATGCTTCGGACAGCGATGATCCAGTACTGTTGTCTCAGGAGTGATATGAGGTGTTCTGTGCCAACATGATGATTTGCTGCTCGTGGTAATATCTTACAAGCAAGCGTACAGCATGATGATCCTTTGGCAAAATGATTTGATGCTTGGCAGCATATGGAAGCATTCCTCGTTTCAGTCTGCCGCCAACTCTCATCAGCCCGTCATTTGTGTCGATGTAAGGGTCTAGTTTGGAGAGTTTTCCAAGGAGTTCTTTGGATGAGTCATCATTGAATGTTTCTTTCTGGATGATCTTTAATGTCTTTTTAAATCCAGCCCT